>NW_028139628.1:26823-55654 GCF_965202585.1 Thalia democratica
TGATTGTTGCAATGACCTTTCAACAAATTTGTCTGTATATACTTCTAATTACTGGTCAAGATTATTTCTTCAGTCTTTCCTTCACATTTTTCAGGTACTTTTAGTTATTGTTGCAATCACATTAAATTTAAGCAGTGTATTGAGTTATTTCTATTATACAAAATTACAATAAGTGAAATATTTATTGGATTTAGTTATAATAGATGGGTTAACGCTACACATTATATATTTTGTCAGATAAAAACTTTTACTGTTTTACAAATATTCTTATGTTAATTTAAACTGAATACATAAAAATAGTTTAATATTAAGACTTTATAAAGATGTTCTAACAGTTTACAAAATTATAAACAAAGTGAGAAACATAAACACCAAGGACAAAATAATTTATAAGTGTTAATGAATAGTATAATTATTTTTTTTTACAATTTCTTTATGTAAAATTAATTAAAAACCTGTATAACAAATATTTTATGCTGATGTAAGATAAGCTAAAATTTACTAATTACCTGTTTATGTTTTATTTATTTGATTATGGTTATGTAGCTCTCTACCTGTGTTACTTTATAAATAAGTCGATTTACTGAATCTTTCATATTTTTTAAAAGTATTTTTTGAGCATTAAATCTTTTTAAGCATAAGGTTTTGTTTTTGCAAACTTTCTTTTTAGCTACTATAGCAAGATTTAGTTTATTTACTTCAATTAAGAAAAAAACCGTACATTTTTTTTCTGAAGTCTATAGCAACAACAAATAAATGTTTTTATTTTAGTAAATAATTTATTATAGCTAACGATTTTTTCTGTATATGAAGATAACTTTTAAATAGTGAAATCCGAATCCAGAAATTTCGTATCGAGACATAAAAAGGCAATATCCGGCCGTATCCGGATACTTAGATCCGTTTAAAGTTTCCAACAGTCTATTATAAATTTTAAATAAGAAAATAAAACTAGAAAGTCTAGTTCACCTTTGTAGTTATGAAAACTATAAATTTACTGTGTCTGGTTCATCCGATCCCTTTAATCACTTAAAACCTATGTTAGATTTTAGGAAACATTTTTAGTCGACGGATCGTATTTAAGGCTGGACGGTTAACAAATTATAGTTTATTAAACGACAAAAAAAGGCGCTTAAAATATTTAGTCCTAGGATCTGGTGTACGTAGAACCCTTGGTTATCCAGTCGCACACCACGGATACCTTTTAACGTCGTGACCAGAATAGTTCGACGTATAGTTTACGACGTAATTTTAAAATTTTTAACAAAAAAATGAATAGAAATAACAATTTTTTTACTGGTATTACGTAACAAAAATAAAAATAATCGCACATTTGAAAAGCACTTTGTTTTAAAAAAGCTTAATGTTAGTTGCTTTATTTAAGTTTGCTCTTATGATGAAAATTACGTCTAATCCAAAATGTTTCTGCTTGTCGGGCGAGATCCAGCCAATATGCCGTACAATACCCGTTTTTCACCAATGATTATGTTATAGATAATAAGTAATTAAAGTTAGATAAACATAGACTGGTGTATAGACTTTCAGTTCAATTAACTTTGTTATATATTAAGGGTTGGCAACATAAGGTCTGCAGGTAAAATCCGGCTTACAATTTTATTTTTAAAGATAGACATTTGTATTAAACTATTTTTCCTAGTTGAACAAAAAAACCAATACTCACATTAAATTCTTAACACTAGTTTATAAAGTTCCCAAAAACTAACCAATTAAAAAAACCTTGGTCGAAACACCGTTATAATTAACAAGGCATGTCTTCCAAATTTACAGTTATTAGCTGTTTAGCCAATCTAAACGTTTAAAACTGTTAGTTAGTTTGAACAAAATTTAAAGCTTATAATTATTACAAATCTTTGCAAAAGTGCTTTCATTGTTATTAAAGGTTAATAGCCAATTTACAGAATAAAGAGGTTAAAGTAGGGATGAGCAACGTTTTCAGTCAACGGGCCACAAGTGAAAAAATTTAGTCCTTGGCGGACCTGAGCATTTAATTTAGTTCACGGAAATTACGCGATTATCCAACTTATTTTGAAATAATTTTTTTAATCATAACTTCAAACTTTAGAGTATCTAGTGTAAATTTCATAAGTTTTTATTTCACGAGCCACAGGTTATGCCTTTCATGGGCCGCGAAAGTTTTTCGAACTGTAGTCTATTGAAATATCCAAAATTTACTTTAGTGGGCCGGATTTACATAATCGTGAGCCGCAGTTTTACCTGTCGTGGACCGGTTTTCTTATAATTTGCTATACATTGAAGGGCCGGTCATTTTTACACAGCAGGCCGGATCCTGCTTGCGGTTTGTAGATTGCCAAGCCCTAAGTTAATGCATAGTAAATTATGTCTCCTGCTAATAAGCTCATTAAACATATTAGAATCACTTATTGTTACTTATTTAAATTTCATCATGAATTTGAAAATATTTTATACAGTATTTTACCCCTGAAAGTTTTTTTGTAAAAATTTAAGATTTATAATTTGTTTAAAACTTTTTAATTTAGCTTTTTAATCCTTAAAATCTTTGAAACAGTATAAATAAGACGATAAGCAATTTTTCAAAAAATCTAACTAGAGTTTTGTTTAGTAATTGATAAAATTAAATGACTTAACTTAGTATCTTAGTAGTGATCTACCGGATCAACTAGTTTCGGATCCTGATAATTTTTCAAAATTTAGATCCGACCGCATCCGAATCTAATAAGGTAGTATACGGCCGGACCCGGATACTGACTCCGGTAGCTCACTACTTTTAGAGATTTAATTTTTATTATCTTTCATTAAAGCATGTCCTTGTTTTTTAGCAGTTTTCAAAACAGTTATAGAGTGTTTGCTTACTTACATAATCAATTTTTAAAACTTTTTTTTTTATTCAATAAAAGACAACTCACAAATGCTTAAGTTAAAAAGTTATTAAAAAAACAAGACTTGGGTACATTTTGTTTTCAAATAAAGTTACGGTTTTTATTTTAACGCTTTAAAATAATATTTCTAGATATTCTGGTTTAATAGAAAACAATACACTGCGCAAAACAAACTTTGACAAGTTTCTAAAGGAAGATTATAAAAGTTTTATTATCTTTTACACCTTTAAATGTTTTTAGTTGAACTTTAAAAAATATTTTTGTTTTATGGAATTCAAATTAAAGTTAGCGATTATAAGTAATATTTTTGTTTTAAAAACATTATTCATTTAAACATTAAGTGTGTATAAAATTTGTTTCTGTTTTGATTTACGTAAGTATCTTTTTAGTTTTCTAGAACTACTCATTTAGCTTATGCTTTTGTTCAAAAGTGTACTAATTCTTAACTCTTAATTTGTAGGCAAAGTTTGACACCTCAGTAAAATGATCAAAGCTGTAATATGTTTTAAAAAACGAAGAAAAAAGTTATATACTCAAAACAAATGATTTCAAAAAAAATTGTACAATGCATATAAATAAGTAAAAACCCTGTGAGCGCTAATTCTTAGAATTATTTAAAATTATGATTTAATTGATAATTTGTAGATATAAAGTATGAATATTTTATTTTAAACAATTCCGTCATGGAATAATCTTTCACACTGTTAGAGGTCTTCAATTATAAATAAATTCAAACATTAAAAAATGATGAACCCGAGTTGATAACTCTAAGTTTTACACTTAAAACCAAAAGTATTCGATACAAAGTATAAATATGTTTTAATATATTAAGGAGCAACTAAAGAATATTTAAACAATCTTATAATAGAATGCAAGCTTATTTGAATTTATTTAATATTTGGCAAGTTTTTTATTGTGGTTTAAACAAGGGCAAAGTTAGTGAAGTTAGAGTTACATACATTCGTTTACTCAATGTTTGAAATTACATTTATATAAATATCATATTTTAGCAACTTGACGAAACTCTAAATCTTTTTTTATAAACAATTTAACAAAAGTTTAAAGCTTTTCATTATACTGTTTCAAAACAATATAAATGAAATAATAATACTCATTAGTAGTGTTTTAAAAAAATATTGTGATGTCACTACGAGTAAGAGGTACTTAAAAAAAATAGGGTCGATCTTAGTATAGGCATCCTTTTACGGGAGATGAGTATCCTTAATACGGTAAATGTTTTTTATGGATAACTTTTGTAAAATTTATCAATGTTATTCTCATGGACGTCATTTTTAAATGTTCATTATTATACAGCTTGTTTGATAAGTAAATTTGTGGATTACCTTTATATAAATATACAACAAAAAGAATTTGTTTTCGCGTTGAATGCAAAAAAAAACTTTATTCATATTTATACATTCCTTACTATTTTTTAAATTCTAACTTGTGTGCAACAATTAAAAATATCAACAAAAAGATCAGACACGATTTAAATATTTTTAAGTGTTATTCAATTCAAAAACTTTTCATTTAAATTGTTCGACTACTACTATAACTTTTAAAACTTGTTTATTCTAAATTATCAGTAGCAAGTAACTAAAATAAATTAATATAGATAAATAAATTTTAAAAAATGCTTGTGACTACTGATAATTGTAGTTTATTTGCACTAGGTCGTAGGCAGGGGCGTAGCGTGGGGAGGGACGCTGGCGCATGCGTGCCACCCAAAAAAAAAAAAAGAAGTAAAAAAAAATGTAATTTCTTTATTCTTTATTGTTTATTTTTTCTGATTAATTTGCCGTTTTTCAACTAAGTTTTTCTATTATTTGAAAAGTAAAACGAAATTTCAATACTAATTAGTGACAAGTTAGGGGAAATTACCCAGTATACTGTTTCGGTGCGTGATTTCAAATGTGCACCAATGTTGACGCAAAACTCCATAAGGAAAAATTTTATAACTTCATTAACTTCATAAGAATTTACACTCAAACAGTACGCAACTAGTTAGTGCACCGCAGTAGTATAACCTTATGAGAGAATTCTCTACAAGGACAAATGATAACATTTTGTTAGCAAACCATAAAGCTAAACCTGTTTTATAGTGATAATGATTCAAAAATAAACAAATAGTAGCAAAAATAGCAATTAATAACTGCTAATAAAATAAATATAAATTGATAATAAGAACAAAAAATATTAACAACATAATTTAAAAGATAAATAACAAAAAAAAATAAAACAATTAATAAATAAACAGTTCATACTGTGAATGCAGTTTTAATCTCACTGTACAAAATTATTCTTTAAACTACCCTAAACTTAAAATGTTTATTAAAAGTAGTTTCTTTTTTTATTTAGATAACAAACAAATCAAACTTTGCTATTCTATCAGCCATAAAGTTAAAAAAATAATTAATTTTTGTAGCAAGTTATTTTAAAATTTATTCAGTCACATCATGAATAATATTATAGTAACTGTAAAACAGATTTTTTACAATCAATATTTAGTCTTTAAGACTTATTTGATTAATTTTAAATTAAGTTTAAATGGTATTTAAAAAATTTCTTTCTACCCACTGTTTGTAGTATTTAAAAAATGCTATTCCCTAAAGATCATAGAAAAACTGATCTCAAGATAAGTTAAAAGCTATATTTCTTGTGAATTTTTAAAAGCATTGAAAAGGTTGACCTTCAAAAATTCATTTTTTTAAACTTTTTGTTTTGTATTAGAAACATTTAGTAAAATCTTTCCACACACTCAGGATAACTCAAGATTCTATGAAGTTTTGGAAAACTTTAGTATGATTCAGTTAAAACCAGTTTAACTTTTTAATTTTTCATAAAATTAAGTATTTTTAAGCTCAGGCTGACTAAGGATACATTTGTTTTTTTTGTTAACTCAGGGTAGATTAAGTGGTTTTAAAAGCTTTTTTTAACAGCCTAGTTTCTATTAGTTTAAAAACAATAAAAAATATCTTTAAAATAATTTAAAATGCCTATGATGACACCTGATATTTTTAAACTAACTCAGGATAGTTATTTTGACTCAAAGAGTGGCAAGGCAATCCTGATAGCTTCAAAGTTGGTTTTTTTTTGAAAATTTGTTTTATAAAACTAAATAAAAAGTAAAAATCTGTTTTCATTAATTTCTAGATTATTATTTAAAAAAATATGCAAAGTAGTATTGTATGGAATATTGCAAGTCTAAAAATATGTCAGATAGGAAAATTATTTGAAGCTCAAAAACTTGAATTGAAAAATAGCAGACCAACACCAGATATTGCTATTACTCAAGACTGCAGTTCAAGTGGTATAAAATTTTAATTTTTGTTTATATTTCAGATTTTCTTCATTTGTTAAAATATATTTTTACAGTTTTATATTGTAGTATAGCCAAAAATGTAGAAGTTAAAACAAAAAAAAAAACTAGCTCTTTAGATTCAAAACTTTTAATTTTAATACTGAAATTTTAACATTTTTATATAAAAGATAGAGATAGTATATTGAAAGCTGCAACAAACTAAAAGTATGAGTTATTTTAAGTTTAATACAATTCTTTTTTGCTGATATAAAATAGATATTGAACATTATTAACAAATTGCACAGAGAAAAATGTTTTGATGTATTAATTGTTGTACTTAGTTGACTATTTATTTGTAGTTTAAGGCCATAGGGGGGGGGGGGGGTAAGCCATGTTTTTTAGAAGTTGATCTTATTTTATAGATTTTTTTAAAGCTTTAAGATACTTTTTGTTGTTTTAAAAAATTCGAATTTTTATTTTAGATATGAACAGTCAAAGTCGGGCCGCATAATAGGTTCCCTATGGGAAGGGAAAACTAAAACAGCGAAAAAAGGCTAGTTTGTTTAAAATCTATCTACTAATACTTTTTTTAAGCAATCTTCTTCAAACTTTAACAGTTTAATCTTTATACAAAAACAAAAAACATTACTTGTGAATTTAAAAATTTGTAGTAATTTTTTTATTTTTGAAAAAAAAGACTATATTTTTAGATTTTTTATATAAAATTTTTATTTATTTTAATTATCTAAATTCATAAGTACATTTTTTTCTTGTAATGTAAGGAACATTTTCTAAAATTTGAAGAAGATTGCTTGAAAAATGAAGGAGATAGATTTTTAGTAGTTTCTTAAATTTCTGAGAAAATTGACCCCGAAAAAATTGCGGCCCAAAAGTTTTAATTTAAGGGATTTTTTGAGAAAAAAATTTGCGCACCCCCTGACCAAAATACCACGCTACGCCACTGGTCTTAGGACTAAACAATTTGAGCGCTTTTATTTGTCGTTCAATAAACAATACATATTCTAAAATCTAGTTTCAAAAATTGTTTGAAAAAACCTAAAAAACGAATATATTAATTATTTCACATATTTAAAAGTTATAAGCTTAAACTTTCAGCTTGACAAAGGCTTGTTAAATGGAAATAAATTATTTTTAAATTTTAATTATTTTTCAATTCATTAATAATAACAACTATCTGATTTTAAAACATTTCCATTCATAGCATTATCTTTAAAAGAACAAAACTTATAAAAAATGCTTAAACAATAAACATTTTTTAACACCGAAAGGTTTAAGACTTGATGTATCAGAAAAAAATAAAGTAGTATTTTAGCTAGAAAAGTATGGTTACTTAGTATTAATTTAACACTAATTTTTTTTTTAACAGTCTAGAAAAAAACTAGCTAAACCAGTAAAGTTAAGCTCACAATTGTTATGTTTACCATATAATAGTCAGATTTCTTTTCAGTATTTTATTTTTTAGATTTTATTTCAAATAATTTTCAAATCCCTAAATTAGCTTATTTTTGTTAACATAAACAATGTTGTGTCAAAAAGTGTTTACTGTTTGAGAAAATTTTATAAATTTTGTTCTTTTAAAGATTTTACAACAAAAATTACCACAAAGTTTTTCTTGAACTTTTTCCAATTTTATATATAACTAAATATATCCATTGTTTTCTAAATATTTTAACTCAATTTCTTACAATTTTTTTTATAACAAAATTAAAAGTCTTTTTTCTTTTTAAGTTATGTTGTTGTTATTTATTATTTTGTATATAAAAACTTTAAATTATAGAAAAATTGGTTAACGACTGATTTTTAAAATATCAACATTTAATTTTGAGATTGTGTGATACTCTAAACACTTTGTGTACTTTTAGGTTTTTATTGCGTTCGTATTGATGCTGATTGCAATGACTTATAACTACTGGCTCATTTTGTCTGTGTGCGTCGGAAATGGCGTTGGATACCTAATTAACGGAGTCGTACGAAAGTGCATAATTTCTTCAAAAAAGAAGAACAAAAAAAGAACTGAGAAAGCAAAAGTAAGCAAAGCAACCACAATTGAATCAACAGGAGAAAGCAACAGCAGTTACTCAGCTGATGATTACAACAACTTCGATACTGTGAGCTTATATTAAAACATTTATATTTGATATTGTTATTTAAGTTTTAAGTATAGTTTCACATTGATATGTTTGTTTTGGAACTTTTGATTATTTAGAATTCAGTAATAGAAGGTTTAAACTAAATTATTTAATTTTCAATGCTTGTGTGAGATAATTAATCTTAAAAGAAGTGCTGAAAAAAGCTAGTTTTAAAGATTTTTTAAATGCTCTTACAATGTTTGATACTTTATCAAATATTTTCGTAATTATGTATTTTAGATAGTTAGTTAAAAATTAGTGCAAAAAATTAACATGCAATACATCTACATAATCTTATTTAACTAAAAAGTATTAAAGATTTAAAGAACATGTTAAATGAACCTATACTGAGGAAATATCAATTTGTCATCGTAGTACATTCTTTTTGATGATTTTATATACTAATTTAAATTGAAAAAATATATTCAAATTTCCATATAAACAATTTAAGTCTTTATTTCCTTTTGCTTCTACATAATTTTTTATTTATGGATTGTATGTAATCTTCGAATCATAATTTGTGGATTATATGTAATTATTTATAGTCGTCATCTGTATAAAAACATATCATTATAGCTTTCTAAATATAAAGTCATTTATTTTGTAAATTTTCAATAATCCAACACGAAAAATCACTACAGACTAAAAGTTTTTTTTTTAATTCCTTACAAGTTTAAATATCATACTTTAAACTAAAACGCAAAAACTTTTCAAATTACTTTATGTAAGAAGTTTTAAAAAAGTAGTTACTTAAACTTGTTTTATGTAATTTTTTAATTTTTTCATTTTTACATTTTTAAAACACTATTGACCAAGATAAATTTAAAAATTAATTAGTTTTTTGCTTCGAGTAATGCCTTTTATTTATTATTTTGATTTTTAAAATTTAGTTTTATGCTCTGTATAAACATAAATAGTTAATTATCAAATATTTATTTTACGATTGAGAAATGGTACGACAATGCAGCTCTATAAAGCGGAACTTTTTTTATTGTTTAGTTGACGTATATTTTTGATTTGGTTTTTGTAAGTTTTACTTTTCAGCTAGAAACAGTGTTTCTTAAAAAGCAATAAATTATTTTAATGATAAAACTAAATATACATAGCTTTTATGCTGTTAACAAAGCATACAAAGTACCTAACTGAAGGTCAAAGTACTTAAAGATTTATTAAAAAAAGTTTGTTTGTAACAGCTTATGTCATATAAATAGAGGTGTGCAAATTAAATATTTTATTTACGACCCGGTTTCGGTGACAGAAAAATTGCGACCTTTTCAGGTAGAATAAAATAATAAACTGCACATAACAATGTTAATTATCTATAATGTTATTTAAAATCTTGTTCATGCGTGAAAATCTAAACAAAAACTAAAGTGTTACACTTTCGAAAATTCAAGCTTATCAGAGTATAATTAGGAAAATTGGTCCTAGCTTTAAAATGAATTGAATTTAATTAATATTATGAGTCAAAAAATATAACTGAATTAAGAGTTTAAAAAAAAAAATTGTACCTTGAATTTTGTCTAAATATTCATATCTAAAATACTTAAGTTTAAATAGTCTAAAAGAGAGTTCGACTATGATTACTTTGAATAACAAAAATTAATGCCTAAAAAGTAGCTTTAGAAACAAATACTTTTTTTTAGATATAAATACAAATCATTCTTTTAAAACATTACTTTAGTTGCAAAACTATTTTACAAACTAGCTTAAATAAACATACATCATAAAGCTTTAAACAACATTAAGTTTTAATTGCTTATTTTGTATTGGAACATTTTACAAAGTAGGCTTTTATTTGCATAATAACTCAACAAAAAAAATTATTTCTATTTTTAAGTTAGTTTGTAATACATTTTTCCAACTAAAGTTTAGTTGTTAAAATAATTTTAAGCTCCGGTAAGTAAGAAAAACACTATACTTAAAACTTTTGTTTATGAAAATAAAGTAAAAGTTTATATTCTGTTCAATCATAGTTTTAACTTTTTTGCAATTTTTGTAAGTAGTTTGTTTAAGAATGCTAGTTATTAAACCGCAACTTATTTCTACAGAATAAAAATAGTACAACAGTTGGATACAGATATCCAGAGCGAGCATACGAACCTAAAGTTCAAAAGAAGAGCCACCATGTGTATGACAACTACGATAAATCTAACAATTTCAATTACTGATGTTTATAAATAGAAAGAACAACTGTTTCAAATTGTTTTCGTTTTTTTATAACTAAATAATTTTAATTTATATTATCACTCTTTAAGAAGCTTAAATAATGAAGATTGCAAAAAAAGTTGGTTAATAACTCTTTTTCAACTATTTTTTGATGTATGCAATGGCTAGCTTTCTGTTTTAGTTTTAAATCTGTTTTGAAGTTAAATTAAGCGAATTTTATAAACTAAAAGCATAAACTTTACTTTATAAGTTAGGATTTCCTTGAAAATGTATTAATTAAGATAATAGTGGTATTGTTTTTTTAGTAATTAGTACCGATTGCTATAAGAAAGCATTTTTGATATATATCTCAAAAAACTCTTTAGCTTTTTAAAAAAATTTAATTATTAGGTTTTAAACATTCTAACTTGATTTTTTAAGTTTATTTTATTCTTTTAAACAAGTAGTACTTTTAAATATACAAAAGAAAAACATAATATCTAAAAAATTAAGCGTTATTTCAAATATAATCTATTCTAACTTTCTCGTAGTTATGCTTTTTTACTTTAAGATTTAATTCTTTTTGTTCTGATTAGCTGTTTTTAGTTAAATCATTGAATCATATATTTATATATAGCTTAAAGAAATGTTTTAATTTTTAAGTAATTTCTGTTAAATTTTTATAAAATGAAATTTACGAGTTTTACACATCCTTTATTAATTCTTAAAACTGTTTAAAAACACAATCAGGTTTTACTTTTAATTCTATTGATATATAGTTTGGACAAATATTTTTAAACTAGATAAGATAAGATAGATTTATAATATTTTGCTAGCTAAGTTTAGTTCTTTATAAATAGAACTATTTTATCAAGGTAAAAAGAATCATTCAAACTTCGTTATAAGTTTAGAGTAAAATTAAAAATCTAATAAAAGTTGCCAAAAGTTAGAATAACTTTAGACACAGTGACAAAATAACTAGCATTTTTTCGTATTGTTTAAAATGCATGTTACTTGTTTTTAATTATACATTAACGTAAGTATAGTATCGATAATTGTTTGTTTTAGTCTAGAAATAATTAAATCTACAACAACTCCATAAAGAATTTCAACTGTAATTATTTACTTTCTAATAAATAAAAACAACTAATTGTAATTTTAAAAGTTGATAAGTCCGGAACTTTTCAACTAGTTGTTATTTTCTCTGAGAGTTCTTATAAAGCTTTTCAAAATATTGTTAGTAAAATGTATCATTTCTCAAACAAGTAGAGTTACAATCTTATATAAACATATTCTCATCACGGATGTAAACACTACCATGGTGTTTAGAGTATTACTGTTTATTGAACGATAAAAAATGCGCTCAAAATATTTTATCCTAGGACCTGGTGTACAAAAATCCTTTCGGTATCGAGTAGTACATCATTTATAAATCTTAACAATGCAACTTATCGGAATTTATTGATTTAGGAGATACACATACATTATTAGTATAAATTTTAACCTAGTATAAAACATAAAAATGTATAGAGTGAAATTTATATACTTGAGCTTGTTCATTTTATAAAATTTTTCATCGTACAAAACGTTACAAAGTAAAATGTATATATACGTAATATATTTCTTATTAAGATACTCAAGTAGCTTTTTAGACTTTTACAAAAAAGCAAATTGACTAAAATATGTTTTTAAGTAAATCAGTTATTAAAAATTATGGTTTAACTAATATTAACTAAACATTAACGAGATACAAAGGTTATTTTTTTTTTTAAGTTTTTTTTAACACATAGTGTTTAATTAAGTTTTGGTATGCATTAATTTCGCAGATAAAAACGTTAAAGGCGAAATTTACTAGCTTTAAAGTTTAGAGAAAAAAGTTTTTTTTTTTATTAAAAAGTTTTTAGTATACTTTACTTTGGGTTTTTTGAAACCATTTAAAAATTATTACTATCTCTACTATTGCTGCTCTCAGCAACTAATTTTTTGTAGAAGTTAAACTATAATTATCTTAATAAAGAATTATGGAAAAAACATTGTAAAGTATCAAATACTAGGCTTAAAACTTATTATCTAATAAAAATTGATTAAAGTTTACTATAAAATACTATTTGGAAGGTATTAATACTATGCTACTAGAGGAGTAAATACTTTTAACGTACTTTAAGTTTTTTGCAAACAAAATCTAACTTAAATGAAAATAATGTATTATATGTTTTGGTTAAAAAAAAACATTCTATTTGACTACGATTTATTTAAGCACTGACGAGGTCTTTGACCGATACTTAGTTTGAAAAATAAATTCTTGAAATAATAAATTGTAAATAATATATCTTTTAAATAAAAGTTATAATGATAATGTATTTTTGATATACAGCTTTTTGAGATTAAAAAATGTGCATTAGTGACTTTTGATAAACTTATTTCTTTTTACAAACAAAATAAAGTCAAATCAAACAAATTAAAGTCCGAATGTTTGAAAAGTTTATAAATGAAATAATTTTAGTTTTTTTTCCCCTGATATATATTTTAATTCGTTATTTATCTTATATTGTATACAAGTTAGTATTATTGTTAATATTATTTTATTTTTATCATCATTATTTTCATCCGTTTATTACAAATCAGCAGTTACAGGCCAAATTACACATTTACAATCAGTTTTCACTGGTGTTCTTAAAAAAAATATTATTTTATTGTTTAGTATATATAGTTAAGACTACAAAGAAACATATTAAAATATATTTTTATTTTCTATTTTTCGTTTATTTTTTAAACTAGATATTGTATTATAAAATACTTAAAAGAGCTGATTCTAAACATTATGTTTAAAAGGTTATGAGCTTTTATAGCCTTCCACCTACTATAATAAACGTGCTTTTTTTCAAATAAAACATAAAAGAACTCTGCAATACTAGACACAGAGACAGTATGGATAAAAAGTAGTTGTTACATCTAAATAACATTGAAGGAAATCTTCAAAGATGTTGTGACCTATCGTCAACCAATAAAATTTTTGTCACTCTGACTCTAATTATACATAGGAAACTATAAGTTAAATAGAAAGGAAAATAAATTAAAGAAACACCTCATTTATAAAAAAAATAGTTATAAAAGGTTTAATAATTGATTTAGGATTGATATAATGATTGATATAGGACTTTTGATGACGACGTTAAGCCAAAAGGTGTACAGTCATCTATCCAAGAGCACCTCCTCAACAACCCTGTTTGCGCTGAGAATTACCTGGATAGTAGGTTCAAAACTATATCTAGAGCGAGAAACACTTACCATCTCTCAGTTCTAGAATCTTTGTTTAATAGAACTCGTGAACCGAAAATTTGCAAACAAAGAGATTTTTTACAATTTAAAACTTTATAAATAGCGTGTTTTTAGTATTATTGTTGTTGTTTATTGTCGTATTTTTGTAATGTACTTTTTATTTAATTTTGTTTCAGGTAAAATTTTTACTATCTTAAAGGTTTTTGTTTTTGTTTTAACAGCTTTGTTTTACAAGCAACTTCAAATCAGCTGAGTATAATTCAATTCTAATTCAAACATTTTAAACAGACTTTTATGCTTTATGAAGTAACAATTTTAAGCTACATATTTCAAAATTACTGTTTATAACTAAATTTACACTACATTATTATCAGTTTTCAGCAAGTTTATTCTGATGAAGAGCTAAACGAAATTAATTAATAGACCTTTTTGAAAATGAGTGACTTATGTTTAAACTTTTAGTTAAAAATTTAAAGAAAAAAATCCATCATTTTTCAACATTTAGTAGTATAGAAAAATAAAAAAGTACAAAAGTATTACATTTTTGGTGATACTAAAGTAATAAATATTTTATACTCTAAGTTACATAACTTAATAATTTGTTTCAAGAGTTTTAGTTTTAATATTTTTTTTAAACTTGACTTATTTGTTAGAATTTAATTTTTATACGAGAGTTTCGGTAGCCTTATATTAAGGCTAGGATACATAATTGTTTATAGTTATAAATATAACTAAACTTTACCTTTTAATGATAACTTTAAATTAATTGTAAAAGTTTATTACCGGAAAAAAATTAAGTATTTTTAAAACATGTCGTATATAACATTATGCTTAACTGTTGAAATAGACTACATTTTGAGAAAATAACTGTTAGTATATTAGAAACAATAGTATAACGTACAATTTATACAACTTTAACATAAAATTAGCTTATAAAATGTTTGTATGTTCTATATACTAGTTATAGATAAAGTAGAAGTCGTTGTTATTACATTATTCACGTTAAACTTATATTATATATTGTTTATTGAACGATAAAAAAAGCGCTCAAAAAGTTTGGTCTAAGGACCTGATGTACGAAAATCCCTTCGGTAATCGAGTCAGTTATAAAAACAGTTTTATCAATTTTTATATTTTTCTTGTTTTTATTTACTATAGTACTTTTGCTTGAGTTTTCTCAATAAACAGTTTTAAATAAGAGTAAGTTATATAACATTTAATAGCACATTTTTTACAAAAACTGTTATTTTAAAACTTAAGTGAGAGTAAACAACGATTTTTTATGAAGTTTTGTACATCCTTTGCATTCTGAAATTTTATAATAAGTAAATTAAAAGGTTTTTTATTTTGGTTTTACTATGAAAAATACTTTCTTAAGATTTAAAATAAATATATTAATAAAACTACCATTATAATATATGGATAGTCTAGCTTAGTGGTTCTTTAACATTTCAAAATCGCACTGTAGATCTAAAAAGTAACATTATTTTGCACGTCAACTTTTCGTAAGCAAAAATTACTAATATAACTCAATTGTATTAGTTGCTACACAAGTAATTAATTTATTAAAAACTGATAAAAATAAGCTAATAGAATAAAAAGAAAGAATTTGTACTTTTACTTGAATTCTTTTACAACTCATTATAGTTTATAAGCACAGCTATCTTATTTTTGTTCCAATAATGTGAATATGTTACAGTATACTTTTAATAACACTAGGCTAAA
The DNA here is from genome assembly GCF_965202585.1 of Thalia democratica. Taxonomy (NCBI): domain Eukaryota; kingdom Metazoa; phylum Chordata; class Thaliacea; order Salpida; family Salpidae; genus Thalia; species Thalia democratica. The sequence goes on from NW_028139628.1 coordinate 42,306, forward strand.
AAGTATTGTTCAAATTTAGAAAATCAAAAAACTATCCCTAATATGCTTTAGTTTTTTATTTCAATTACTATCTAGCAAAGTTAATCACTGTAAAATATATTCGATATAAAATGCTTTGGTTGGATTAATTCATTTTTGTGGGTTTTAAAACATAACTAAACAACTTTTCATAAATTATAATTTTTTATAAGCTTATTTTTTACTACTGATAGTTTCTTTAATTTAGTAAGTCTCTTCTGTACTTGTTATAAAACTACATCAATAAAAATACTAAAGCTTTAAAAAAAGGTTATTTAAAATATTATATATACGAACATTTAACTTTAAAAATCTAATTGAAAATTATAAATTTCTTAACAAAAAATGAGAGTAAACTAACTAAGCACATTTAATAGCAGTTAATGTGTTAAAGTGAGGCTAACACTTATTTTTCAAACTGACATTAAGTAAGAAAAGTTTTAAATCATCTTAATTTAAGTTTATAAAACTTTGTATAAGTGTTTATAAAATTTTATGTCTTATAAAGTTTCTAAAAAGTTTTTTTTTTAATTATTGTATAAGTATAAGTATTAAGTTTATGACTGTTTGTTAGAGTTTAAAAATTTTCTATCATAAAAATTTAAACAGAGCAAAAATTTATGTTAGGGTTTATAACAAAGGCAGTATAAAAAGTAATTTATTGTTCATTGCTAAATAATGATACTGAATAAATTACTACGGAATTTTAAATAGAAGGCAACGACCGCTCATTATTTATCCAATAGAAAACTTGGTCACGTTTTTCTTGTATTAATTGTTACGCAACATGTTATTTTCTAACCTAGTTAAATAAAGTCAAAAAACACAGACGTCCTATACTTTGCATTGAAAGTTGATTAACTGCTTAGAATATGTTAAGATTATTGATTGGTATACTGTACTTTCTAGGTAGTTTTAATGAAAATAAACCGAACGGTCAATAAAATGATTGTACACAGTATTTATCATTTATCTTTCACATCGCATTTTAATATCAAATTTGTATACTTTAACACAAACCTAATTATATAAATAAGTAGTTTTAAAGACAATTATCTGAAAAACTTTTACAAAATTTGTTTAATTAGTTATAAAATATGTGGTTTATTGAAAAATTTAGCTAAAAAACAGGACAAATATTTTGAGCAGGTTTTTTCAAAGTTATCAAAATATTTCTCCTAATCGTATGTTGTTTTTCCGACAATAAATTTAGTCAGTAAAACAAAAGCTTTAAATCTTAAATTCTAATAGGTAGTTTATTCTACTACTCAATACGGTAAGTGTATTGTACAGTGGTTTTTTAGGATTTAAAACTGTAATGTAGTTAGCTTTCTTTCTTTTCTTTTTATATATTGTTTTATTTCCTTAAGTTTAAAACTTGAAATTTGAAACTTATATTTATTAGCTCGTAAAAAAAAAGTAAAATCAGATTGTATACGACTCGATGACCGAAAGGTTCTTTCGTGTTCCAGATCCTTACACTAAGATTTTTTGAGCGCTTTTCTTTTGTCGTTCAATAATCATTAATGTAATACCTGACAATTTTTCCACCGAAAATAATGCCTGAAAGTATAAAGGAAATGTAAAAAATAAAGCTATGTACAACAACAACATAAAGTATATAATCAAATCATGTTAGGTAAAATACTTACAAAGTGTATAACTTTTAATAACAAAATACAAAAGCAAAGTACAAAAGTTTTACACTGTTGTATTTTTTTGAATTATTATCATTTATTATAAACGTAACTAATCACCTTTGAAAAGGTTTAAAATTGTAATTCTCTGGAAACCTAAAAATTAACAAGTTATAGTTTAGGTACAACCGCTGATTAAACCCGATCCGGACGCGAGCATCTTGGAAAGTAGAAGCTCCTACTGGTACCCGAAATAGCGTGGATACCCAAAGCTTACTATTTTGATTCCTACAATAAATCAAAAATAAATAAATAAAATTTCAAATGAAGGACTTTAATTTAGCTATGTTTTAAACATAAAGTAGAGATGAGTGCAAATTTTGTTACATACTTAAAGAATAATAATCTGTATGTTCTAAGCTTAATTTTCAAACTGTTGAAACATACTTTGTTACTTCGTATTTAGCAACAAATTAAGAAAATGAATAAACTTTAAAAGTCCCTGGTAGTTTTACTCTATATACAATTTAAAACTTGTTTTTTCACTACTTTATGAATTGTTTTTTTTTTTGTTTTGTTTTAATTTTCATACAGTTTGCTGTCATTGGATAGGCCAGCTAAATTTATGTAAAATAACGAATTTAAGAAAAGTAATAAAAAACTCAAACATAATATATATTAGTAAAACTTATTCAGTTAAAATTTACAGTTAAGTTATGAATTGAAAAAATTAACATAAAGTTCAGGTTTTGAATCAATCTGGCAAGATTATTTGTTAATCTTACCGAAACTAAGATCCTAATTTATTATAATATTAATTCAATATTTATAAATAGTATTAAACTTAATCACAATATTTTGAAATATTATTGATGACAAAAAAGCTAAAAACTTATGTACCTTGTGTAAAAAGCGTTTTTAACAGTTCATAAAAATGTATCCTAAACTAGCAGCTGACCTATAATCATCTCACTATGGCACTCAACTACTTTATTATATTTTAGATCGAAAAAGTTTTATTTGATACTTAAATTTCTTTTTTAAAGTGTATTTTCTAAGTTAACGTAAGTTTAGACTTTTTTTTTTTTTTGGAAAATTGGTGTAATAATCAAATAAATTAGATTCATAAAGAACAATACTATTTAACCCTTTTTTTTATAGAATAACTAATACATTATCACTCATAGTGGTTTTTATAATAATTGTTTTGCTTTAACTATATTTTAAGATTTAAGTATGTAGTTGTAAAAAATAAAATAAAAATTTCTCAAAACATTTTACGAAATTTTAACTGATTAATATGTCTGAGTTTATCTGGTTAGTAAATACTTTTTTCTGCTAGTAGTTTATTAAGTCATTTCTTAAATTTTTTATGCTTGCTTTTGCAGAATTGGAATTAAATAAATGTGAACGTAGCATTAAAAATCTAAAGCTAAAAGAAAATTAACATTGTGTCCATGGGTTACTATGGCTTTCCAGGTCAATACTGGCAACATATGTCTAAAAAAGAAAGCTTAACATTATTTTTTTTTTAATAAATCTATCTAAATATCAGAAAAACATTACATTAAATGAGTAACAGGCAGGTCTATGACCGAAAATGCTCTTCATACTAAATCTATTTACTTAAGCTGTGAGTGTTCACTTTTTTTTTCTAAACTTTAAGTTAAAAACATAGTAAATTGTTTGGTTTAAATAGGTTTTTATCTTAATTTTTTTCAAAATAAATGAACTTTATATAACAGCTGATTATTGTTTTTAGTTTGCATGAGTTATAGATTATAGAATACGATAAAAAGTCATTGCTCAAAAATTTTGGTCAAGGACCTGGTGTATAAAAAGACCTTTTGGTTATCGATCTACGTACCAATATGAAGTTGTAAATTACCTTATAGAATATACATTACGTTTAGGGTTTGAAGTCAAAAATTATTTTAGCTAAATATAACTAAAAAAGTTATTATTATCATTACTATTAATATCATTATTGTTATCATTATTATAAGCCATAAATGCAAACAAGTGAAAAGTTAAAAGAATAATAAGCATTTATGAATAAATTTTGCATAAATATATAAACAAAACAATATCTAAGTATTGTCAAATATTATATAAGCTTTAATTTTTTTTTATGGCAACTAATAAAAAATTAGACTTTAACTATATTACGTTAGTACTGATATAACTTTTGTAAAACATACTAAAACATATTTAAACTTTTTTAACAGAATAAGCGAAACTAGATAATAGTTAAACATAAAAACTATTAAAGCGTTTAAATAAAAGTTCTAAGACTAAAAATAGTTAATGAACCGGACGCTTAACATGATTTTGTTTATCTAGTTATATTTTATCTAGCATTATCAATTAATTTTTAAAAACATAATCTTTGTTTTGTCTAACTTTTTTCATTTATTTAACACATTTTACAACACCTTCTTTTGTAGACAACTACCAAATACGGATCCTTAGTTTAGAAAAAAATTAGCAAATATTGTTTGAAGAGTGTACAGACAGGTTTAGTTTAAGTTTAGTTTTTGTACAATTATGTAAAAAAATTTAGACTTTAAATGCAAAACTTTTTTTTTAGTATATAACTCAGTTTTTTAGCCAACTGGTGGACTTGAGGTTTTTAAATTGTAAAAGAATGTTTTCGTCTGGTTTATACTTTCTAATTCAATTGTATACAAGTTTAATAGTTTGCTTTAATACATTAATTTTACTAAAAAAGTTAATATTTATACAACTATCACAATACTTAAATTTGTTATTTAACTAACTTTAATTAACTGTTATAAGCCGTATAGACCAGGAGTTTTTTATAAGTCGCTGACATATTTTCTTAAAATAAGTTGTTCCTGGGATGCACTTATAGAAAAAAGTCTTCTGCGGGTTGCATTTAATTGAATGCAATATTCAATAAAAAAAAATTATATAAGAAATTATATTTACCGCTAGTTACTATTATATATAGAGCCATATAAAAAAAAAATACCACGAAGATGCTTTTTGTTGTTTGTTGCTTCTTTTGCTGAAAAGTACCGCGCGGGACGTAGATTTTTGCTTTGAGGGCTGCTTTTTGCCCGCGGGCCGCATTTGCCAACACCTCCTAATAGTTATTGAAGTTATTTTCTAAGTTTTAAAGTTTGATTTTCTACTTATTTTTATTTAAATCAACTCTTCAGTTAATAAAATAAGTATTTAAACTTTGTGTTTGCTAGCTATTCGTTGTTTTTAAAAAGTTTTTTTTTTAAGTAAAACTTTTAATCTATATAATTAAAAATTTGGTATAAAAAGTTATAAACGATAACTTAGAGTCAATGTTTGTTTTAAGAATATGCGCTGAATTTTCTAGTTAATTTTTAGTAAAGTTAAAGTATAAATGTACAACATTGTTTCAAACTAGCTACTACAACAACTTAAATTTTGTATACCAAAAAATCAAACAAACAAACTCTTGTTTTATACAAACAAATAACGGCTTAAATCAGAATTCGTTTTGATGAATGATTTATTGCAGATTTGGTATTGATAATAAACAGAAAATTTTTGATGTTTAAAAATTTATATACGTATCTTGAACACTAATAAACAATAACTAAAAAAATGTTTATGTTGTATAATTACTTTACTTGTTATACAATTATCCGAAAACTAATTTTAGTTTGTCAGCTACTATTAGGTACTGAAACTTTTATACAACGTTCTTTAAAATTTTGTTTCAATGTATTATGTTATAGTTGTTACATATATATATATCATGGTAGAAAAACATCAGACTTACTCTTAAATAGTTTAATACTTTTTAGTCCCGATCATTTTACTTGTAAAGGAGTTCAAAAAAAAAGTAGACAAAACATTGCTAAAAATAAAAGATTACATTATATAATTCCTTGTTTCAGTTAACTACTGTAAAACAAAAACAAATAAGCAAATACGTATATTTTTATCTGCAATAATGTTCAAAACATTCTTTAAAAAACTTAAGATCAACCATTTAAAAATTACTTATCATAAAACATCTTATAAGTTTGTTTTTTACCAATTTGTTTAGAAAATGTTGTACATTTTATTTCATTGTGTATCTACTGCTTTAAGTAAGTCCACTTTAAGTATAAAATTATACGCAGTAAATTTGTTTTAGTAAAATATTTTTTTGTCTGAAGCTGCTTTACACTCGACATTTGATCAAAGCGTTTATTTTTCAAAAAGTCTTATGAGTATGACAGTTTTAAATAAGTTAAGCCTTGACTTAACTTTTATTTTCAAACAACATTTAAGTTACTATCTATCAAAACACAAATAGTTTTGTACAAAAACTTACGCGTGACTTACTTTAGACTATCACATTATTAAAATATTCATTTAATGTTATAAATAAACATTATTTTCATAATTTCACGTACCCTAAGAATCTAAACAAAGTTGTGCTTAACTTGAAAATGTTAATTTGAATGTGATACTGTCAGAAGGTTTTTTTTTGTATTATTTGCATCAGGGATACCGATACTTTACTCTATTTTGTGTTGAAAGAATTTTACTTATTATATTAAACACCCTTGCAAATGTATAACCATAAACTTTGTGTCAAAAATAGTTAAAAGTTTTAAGACGTTCGGTTTTACTTCTTAAAAATTAATAAAATTAATACAGTTATTGAAAGTTTTCTCTTTAAATCGAATAACTTGAAAAATTTGAATTATAATTAACAAAGCTAATTATTTTCACAATGTTGTATTCCAGAAAAATTAACACTAAAACTAGTATTTATATAACTTTTTACCTTGATACAATTTTAATTTGAAAACTTTTTATGGTTTATTTTATAAAAAGTATTTCTTTTAGACAGAATTAGATACTTATTTATAAAATAATTACTTAGCTTATCTTTTTTAAGATAATTTAAAACATTAAATTTATAACAAACTAATAACTTTAAATTTGCTTTTTAATAGTAAAATATTTAAGAAAATTCACAAAATTATTAGTATATGTAAATATATTGAAAAATTTTTACTTGAATTTTAGAAGTGTAAATACTTCTTTTAAAAGTCTTTAAACGTGCAATATTTAAATAAACAACATAACTTTAAGGTTTAACAATAAATATTAGCTCATCCAATGATTTTTACTTTTATATAGATTATAGACAAAGAAAAAAAAACTTTAAAATAATTTTATAAGGATTATAAAAGAATTTATATAAATATTAAATAAGTTACTACTAGTTTTACTTTTTCACTGGTCTAAGTTATGATTTAACTATTCAATCTTCTGAAAACAATTTTATCAGGGATTTAGTAAATTATTTAAACAAAAAAAAATAATTATGAAATGATTTTTTTAGTCTAAGACCTAATAAAAATACAATAGTAATTGCTATTATTTAGAACGAACCAATGTTATTTAATCCTTTGCAACATACACAGTAAAGGCAAACCTAAGATGTAAAGTAACTGATTATATATTTTTAAAACATATAAAAACAATATCACGATGAAACGTGTTAATACTTTAATTAGTTGTTTTTTTTTCATTAAAACTACATTTAGATCATTCTGGATCCTTAAAAAATTACCCTGACCTTTTAGGCATTTCATTCCACAGTTTAATCCTCGATAATCTGGAGATTTTTGTCTATGATCACTATAACATCTAGGTAAAAAGCTATTTTCTTAAAAATAATGTTGACATTATATATACTTTGTCTATATTTCAAAAATAATACTTTAAATAACTGACAAAAATTAGTTTTTAACTTTAAATATAAGAACACCTAGCTCATAATAAAACAAGTTTTTGCCATCTAACATTAACTTTTTGTAAAATATGCTTGACTTTCAATATGTCTTTAATAATTAATACATCTAAGTACTTTACTAATAAATACATTAGCTTCATCGATTCTAGGTTTGTTTGTTAAGCCCAAGCACAAAAAATCGTGTCTAATGTAACTCATGAATAATAAATTAAATAGAGATTTTTTTTAAATGTACTTTGTTTCAAATAAAATTTTAAAGTTTTTGAAAATTTAAGTTCTAATGTTCTACGTGTTCTATATAACTAAGGTTACCTTTAATTTTGTTATCTTTAAACTTGTATTTATTAGTTTTTCTACAATTGTTTTACATTTTGTAATACTAAAGTTTATTTTCTCCGTTTTTTTTTACTGAACGAAACTCATTTTTTTATATACTCAGTTTCATTAACTTTTACTTTTAGGCCTGTTTGCATGAGCCAGTTTGAATTTACTTAAAATTTAAATTAAGTTTATTTATACGCTTTCTTGTAAATATGTGTAATGTTCAAAGTTATATACATATACTAGTTTTTCATCTCCAAAATAAAGAATCGTTAAACTAGTGTTGTTCTATAAAACATTTATTCAGAGCAATAATTTTTTTAAGACTGAAAACTTTGGTACTCTAACATCAACTTTTTACAGGTTTAAACATACCTCTTTACGATGTCTATGTTTATTGCTGCTTACAGTCTTAAAACTCTTATAATGCCTACTTGAAACTGTTGAATGAAAAGACTTTTGTAAATATATAAACAATACTCGGAATTTAATAAAATTTGAAACCGTGAAAGAAACTTTATAAGTTTAACTTAAACGTTTATTACAACCTCGTATGAAGTAATATAAAATGTACTTTTTATCTAAATAATTAATCTAGTTAAGAACTTATAGTAAAAATTTACTATTGACTTGATCTACTTGTTAAAAATTTTCTTTCAGTTTGTTAAATAACAGTTGTCAACGATATATCTTTTTTTTTAAGAATGAAAAACGAAAACATAAATATTAAATAACCCTAAACAATAATAAGACAATCAATACTAATACTTCTAAAAAGTAAGAAACAAAATTATCTTTGTTCGTGAAAAAATAATAGTCCTGTAGACAGACAAACATTGTTAGTCGATAATAATATCCACAAACAAAAAAGTGTAGTTTTCTAATAAAAAGCAAGAAGTAAAAAGCATAAAAGTTAAAAAAAATTAAAGTTAAAAACATATTATTATCTAACAGTTTTCTAACAATAAAACATTCACATATGTAAAAAAAATAATACACAAAAAAAAATTCTATATGAATTTGTATATACATATATATAAAGCTGTTTTCTATATAAAATATAAAAAAAGAAAATATTGTTCTATTTAGTTTCTAAAACATTTTATTTTTTTCTTTCTATTTAATTTCAATAAAGAGATTTTTTTAATAAGGTTAAGTACCATAAAAGTAGTTCAGCTCAGCTTTGAATCAAAACTCAAAAATAAAACCAATGTATTCTTTTTATACAATTTTTTTGTTATTAGAGGTATCTTTCGCACGTAGGTTGTGGTTGGTCTGATGGACCAGGTTGGCTACGGCGCGAAGAGTGTGGGTCAACACCCCTTTTATTGATTCCTCTGTCAATGTTTCGCTGGCTACAGCGAGTTTCGGGGTTGTTGACCTTGTCTAAGGTATGATGTATGTTCTCTTTAGAGAACATACTATCCTTTTTGGTGGGCTTGGCTCTATTACTCATTATGCTATACCCACTATATACTATATAATAGTTAGGTATGGCCCACTAGTTATTTAATTAAATTTAGATATTTTAGATATTTAGATATTTAGATATTTTAGATATTTAGATTAATCAAATTTGGTTTGTAAATTTCAGAGATTATTAAGAGCACCAAAAAGCAGCTTGCTTCTTAACTAATTATCCACAACAAAGCTTATTTATTCAATTTTATATAACCAATTTACAGATAATTTCAATATAATGATCTATTAACACCAAAGTTTAGTTATTTAAATTTATGCAAAATCAAAAGTACAATTAACTACAATTTTATTTTATCAACAGCAGAGTTTATTCAAATTTATGCAAACCACAGTAAAATTAACTTCAATTTAACTAATTTAGAAATTTCAATTTAAGAGACAGAACTAGAAAATAATAGATTAATGACAATACTCACAATTTAGCACCAGGAAGTTCAGCTTGAGCTTTTTCAAATCTAATCATTTAAAACTAAAGGCGGCAAAGTTAACAAATTAATAAAAAACCCCTAATTAGAGAAAACTCTTTTGCTAAATTTAATTTTTAGCCAGAGGCGTTACATTTTCCCCTCTTATTAAACATTTTTAGAATTTTAACTTAGGTTTTTTAGATAAATATTAGTTTTAAGGTGTTAAACGTTGTTAAACTGAAAAAAACTTTAAATATAGTCCAGGTGAAAACCATTATACACTAAAGCACTCAACTTAGAGATATATAAGCATGCAACATAAGTTTATAACTTTCTTTTTGTAATTTACATGTAATAAACAGAAATAATATTTTAAGAGATACTTATGATCATCAACTTTATGTGCTAAAACGTACTTGCATATAACAACATTTTTGAGCTAATTCAAAATCTGGATTTAAACACTCTACTAAGCTATTTTTAAAGTAAAATTAAAACTATAAGTATTTAAATGTAGTAAATGCTTAAGACACTTTTTAAGTGTGGTAAAAATGCTTTTTTTACAAAATAAAAAAGAAATTCTAAAGAAATTGTAAAGAAAAGACCTTTTTAAAATATAAATTTACAAGTTCCTAATTACAATCATGAGTCAAAAGTTTGTTTAAAAGTCAGTGTTTACCGTTCATGATGATGGTTCCTTACTCTTACACTGGAGGTTGAGGCTCGGCCTCTTCTTACTCGCCTTCTCCTCCTCTTCTCTGGTTGCTCCAGCTGCGGCCGCTCTTCTTGTAGCGGTTCTCCCGGAACTCTGGCGGGAAGTTTGGCTCCACTGACGTCCTTCTCCGCGAATTAATCGCTGGCGACCTGGCGTTGTTCACCATCGTCATCAACGCCAACGGATTTGAGGGTCTGCTTGACATCATCAGCAGACGGGTTGGCATTGCCCCCATGGGATTCGAAGATGTGCTGCCATGTATGCATTTCCAGACGAATCGACATCGTCACTACCATTCTGCTGTACGTAGTGGCAGCTTGTTCTTATTAGAATGGTTCATTCTGAGGTCTCTGGGGTGTGGCAGTTCGACTTACCCCACCAAACTAGATGAGTGAAAGTTATTGAGCCATGATTTTTACAATTTGCTTGGCAAGCTTTCCCAGTGCTAAACAGGAGACAACCAAAACTCAATGCAATATAGAAAATTTTAGATTTTTATATAAAATATCACACAGTACTTATTTTAGCTAAGATAATTACAAAAAAAATACATGTCTAAGATACCAATTTTTATGGTTGTACAAATAAATATAAAATCAAAAACCCCATTAATTTTAAAATTAAAAAAAATACTTAAAGTTAAGTCATTTAACAATAATATAAAAAATGCAAGCAGCTTCTAGGTGTTGTACAAAATAATCAGTGAAAATCAACTGTTGCTTATTTGAATAAGCCCTTAAGTAGTATTCATCTAAAAAGTACCAAATATCTTTCTATGCTTGTACAAAAAAACACCAGGTCTCCTGGCTTTGACCATGGCAGGCTTGTAATTATCCAATATTATCTCGAGCTCGTAGTTGTGTTTTGGCTTTGCGTGGTAGGTTGGCTTCCTGGTAATTTCAGGGAAGTCCATTAATAGTCTTTTGCATTTTTCTTCTAACGGAGTCGTATTCTTACCACCCAGATTGATGTGGTTGACTGAAGCGACTATAGGGGTGGGCAACTCAGCAGGTGCGAACAGTCTAGCTGATTCGTTTGACCCCATCTTGCATAGTTGAGAGGTAGATGGCAGGATCGCTAGTTCGTTTTTTCTTAACAGGTCCATGCCAATAATGCCAAAGTGGCGTGATTCTTGAGTAACCCAGAACGAGTGGTTGATGGGTTCTAAATTCCCCAATTGAAGTTCGACATCCGCGCTACCAATAGGGTGGGTTGTTTTGTTACCAAACCCTTGGATGGTTCTACTTTGTTTAGGAAAATATTTGTCTATACCGTTAGTCAATTCCTTCGGCAGGATTGAAATTTCGGATCCGCTGTCAACCAAAAAGATAACATTTGTGTTTGAATCCGCTAAAAATAGGAGGCCCTGAGGGAGGTTCTTCGGTTTGGGTGCAGGGAATTTATTCAGTTGAAATGTCCATTTTTCTACACTTTTATCTTTGTTGTGATTGGTAGTGTCGAGAGATTTTTGTTGTGGTTCTGGCTGCGGTTGCGCTGACCGTTGGGACTGCCCGTTGTGGTGCTGGCTAAGGTAGCTCGGATCGTTGGCTCTCGTCGTGGGGGTGCTGGCTTCGGTGGCGCTGACCGCTGACGCTGGCCCTGGTGATGCTGGCTGTGTTTGCGCAGACCGTTGGGACTGCCCATTGTGGTGCTGGCTAAGGTAGCTCGGATCGTTGGCGCTTGTCGTGGAGGTGCTGGCTTCGGCGGCGCTGACCGTTGACGCTGGCCCTGGTGATGCTGGCTGTGTTTGCGCTGACCGTTGGGACTGCCCGTTGTGGTGCTGGCTAAGTTAGCTCGGATCGTTGGCGCTTGTCGTGGAGGTGCTGGCTAAGGTGGCGCTGACCGTTGACGCTGGCCCTGGTGATGCTGGCTGTGTTTGCGCTGACCGTTGGGACTGCCCGTTGTGGTGCTGGCTAAGGTAGCTCGGATCGTTGGCGCTTGTCGTGGAGGTGCTGGCTTCGGCGGCGCTGACCGTTGACGCTGGCCCTGGTGATGCTGGCTGTGTTTGCGCAGACCGTTGGGACTGACCATTGTGGTGCTGGCTAAGGTAGCTCGGATCGTTGGCGCTTGTCGTGGAGGTGCTGGCTAAGGTGGCGCTGACCGTTGACGCTGGCCCTGGTGATGCTGGCTGTGTTTGCTCAGAACTTTGGTTCTCATCGGGTGTTTCTGCTGCACTACGTGAGGCTGTTTGCTTTATATGAAAAGTCATCTTTGGTTTGTTTGAAGGTGTGGACACTTCATTTCCTGGATGACTTATAGTGCAGTTTGAGGCATTTCTGGTTGATCTCGGTTGAGATGGGGGTTGCTGTCGAGGGGCGGTTTTATTTACAAACTGGACAGCTTGGGTGTGAGATAGTGTAGCCCCAATCACTCTCCCTCTCACTGCGGAGAGTTTGGGAGCTCGTTTTTTGCATGAGGCGGAGATATCACCTGGCTCCTTGGTAGGTCTTGAGCCTTTGAGGTGTGTGAAACCTGGTGGGGAACCTGGATTTGAGGATCCATGTATGTATTCTGTCTAACCTGAGTTGAGATGTCGTGATTTGTCCTTGTGGATGGATTTAGACTTCTCAATTCATGTAATTCTTCTTGTAATTTTCGAAATTCCTCTAGAAGTTTAGCCCGTCGAATTTGTTCCTTCAAATCTTTGATCCCCTGTACTAACTCCTCGGCACCCAGTTCTTGAGGTGGCACTTGAATAGGGGGTCTCCTGTTGTTTTGGAGGGAATAGTCCATGTTTAAGTGGTTAGGTTGGAGTTGTTGTTGGAATGGCAAAGGTGAAGTTCCTGCTGGAGGACTGGAGCTATTGCTAGGTGGTCCTGTCACCCTTGGTGGAGGCCCATAGTTGCTAGGTGTAGAATTTTGTTGGGGTGGGTAGCTTTGCCTTGGCAGACCACTTGGATTAGGCTGGTCTCTAGGTTGTTGATAACTGCCCATCGCTGCCTGGGGCTCTTCCCCCTTTTGGTTATTTCCTGACTGATCCTCCCCTAAGTTCATGTCAATCTCGGCAC
>NW_028139629.1:0-55487 GCF_965202585.1 Thalia democratica
ATTTTTGTTGTTTGAAACAGAAAATTGTTAAACATAAATATTAAGTTTGTTATGAAGTATGATAAACTAAAGCAAACGTATTACATTACTAACAAAATTTTTTATGTCAATAATGCTCTTAAAGCAAAAAAAAACATTTTGGATCTTTTTTGACCAAGTGGCAACAAATTATAATGATGAACAGAAAAATCTGTCTTTTAACGCAAATTTTGTGTTATTGTAAATCAGTTTAGTCTATAACAGGGGTCGGCAGCCTTTTGTAGCTCACGGGCCAACTTTCCCAGGAAAAGTTGCTCGCGGGCCACACTATTTATAAAAATATCTTTGAGGGCCGCATTTATTCAGATAAAATTCTAGTAATCAGTAGAAAAGATGAAAAATATGATAAATCAAGCAATAGTAGAGCACTAGTAAGAAGTATTTATTGAATTAAAAGCATAACTGAAAGTTTTTATAAAAAATATTTAAATTAATTCAATTGTTTTAAAACTGTAAGTTATTCGCTGAAAAGGAGCTCGCGGGCCGCAGATTTTGACTTTGATTGCCACATTTGGCCCGCGGGCCGCAGTTTGCCGACTTTTGCCTGCTTACTTTAGAAAGCCAAATTAAAAAGCCATTTATTTAGAAAAAAGGTTAAAAAAACTGTCTTATTTTACCATAAATGTACTTTTAGTTACTTTATTAAATACAAAGCAATTTGTATTAATTTCCTTGTTTTAAGTTAAACGAAACTTATGATTTAGTTTAAACACTATACTACACAAAAAAAATCTTTAATAACATAATATATAACTTAATAAATATTTTAGCATTATTTTTTTATACTATTTCATAATACACAATTTTAATTATTTTATCTAAAATCATTTTGATACTCTCTATAATTTTATTACATTTTTCTTAATAAAACTCCTTATTGTAATATTTCCCACAAACCTTCCATGTTTTTCTTGTGTTTTTTCTTCCTTCTTTCAAGATGCAACTTGTGTTTGTTCCACTCATTCCAAATCTTAGCACTTTCGTTCCTTATCGTTGTGTAATAATCAATACGCTCTTCACTCGTCATCAATGCTACCTCTGTACCATTATTACGTAATTAAATATAATTACTATTTTTCATATATATATATATATATATATTATTATTTTATCGTTGTGTAATAATCAATACGTTCTTCACTCGTCATCAATGTTATTTCTGTACCATTATTACGTAATTAAATATATTTATTATTTAATTGTATATGTATATATATATATATATATATATATATTTATTAACTATTTATATATATATATACATATGATTCTTATTGTTGTGTAATAATCTATACATTCTTCACGCGTCATATTAGACAGTTTTGTTTCATTATTACGTAATTAAACAAATTAAAAATAGTTTAATTACTGAGGGTGAAACACAAAAATCTGATACTAGTCAACGTAACTAGTTTTATAAATTTGAATAAAATAAAACTATGTAATAAATCATGAAGCAGCTATAACATCAAATTTTCACATTACTTTTTTTCTATTAAACTAACATATGAAACAGAACTAATTGACTGACATATTCAAGAGATTTATGTGAAAGAGTTCTGTGAAAATTTGTTAATATACATTCCACTGAACTTGCTTCGCTGGGATCTCAATTAGCGAACGATTTAGTTTAGTTCTTTTAATTTTTACAAGTAGCTATATAATTTTAACTGTTTATTCAAACTACTCTATTAAACTCTATTTTTCTTATTGCCTATTTTAATCTGTATTGCTTATTTTAGCTGTAATACAGTTGTTATTTACTTTTAACAGCAAATAACCTTCATCACTGTTCAGTTAAATCTTTTATATTAATAAGTAGCTATATAAATTCATACTGTTTATTATAATTATCCTATTATAATTGTATTTATCTTATTGCCTATTTTAATCTGCTTATTTTAGCTGTGATACAGTTTTTTTAACAGTGATACTTGGCGGGGGAACGGGTCAGAAAAGCACGGGTGACACTTTAGCACGGTGTGACACTTTAGCACGGGATGACACTTTAGCACGGTGTGACACTTTAGCACGGGGTGACACATTTAGCACGGTGTGACACTTTAGCACGGTTTGACACTTTAGCACGGTGTGACACTTTAGCACGGTGTGACACTTTAGCACGGGGTGACACTTTAGCACGGCGTCACTTTAGCACGGAGTGTCACTTTAGCACGGCGTCACTTTAGCACGGAGTGTCACTTTAGCACGGTGTGACACTTTAGCACGGGGTGACACTTTAGCACGGCGTCACTTAAGCACGGGGTAACACTTTAGCACGGGGTCACTTAAGCACGGGGTGACACTTTAGCACGGGATGACACTTTAGCACGGCGTCACTTTAGCACGGAGTAACACTTTCGCACGGCGTCATTTTAGCATGGAATGACACATTTGTTTATGCTTATATGTTATGTTGAAAAATATAAAAATAAACTATGCAACATAATACTACAAGCTTTTAATATGTTTTAAGTTAAAGCTTCAACTAAAACTTTGTATTTAATATAGAAATACACTAGTTACTCTATGGCAAACCTCAACTTAATAATAACAATACAAAAATAATTTTAAGAATTCTATCAAATCATTTTATTAAGATATTTTAACTAACATATTTAAATATTTACTATCATATTTTAAACGTAAAACTACTTGTTTAAACCTAGCAACAAAAGTACCTAGCAACTAATAAATACTAGTATATTAGTAAATACGTTAAATAAAAGTGTAAATGTGTAAAATTTATATATAGACTGCAACAAAAGTAAATAAAACTATTTTACAATTTTCTCTGTCTATTTAGGTTTTCTATTCTTTTAAATTTTAAGAAATAGTACAATTTGAAGTTTGATCAGTAAAATTTTTATTTGATTATTTTAAGCCGATTGTTTCAAAAGTGTTTGTACTCATGTTTGCATTTTACCATCTGCCGATATTGTTACTTATATATATGCGGGTTTAGCGTTTAACTGACTTAACACGTTATTATAAGATAGGTCGTAGATAGTTTCTTAAGTTACTTTTAAATTAACTTCTAACAACTAACAACTAACAATTAAGTTTAGCGTTTAACTGTTTAGCGTTTAGCGTTTAATTAGGTTTAGCGTTTAACTGACTTAACACGTTATTATAAGATAGGTCGTAGATAGTTTCTTAAGTTACTTTTAAATTAAGTTCTAACAACTAACAACTAACAATTAAGTTCTAACAACTAATCGAAATACCGAATCAAAGAAACAGAACACAAAATTTTCGTTTAAACTAAATTCTTGAACAACTGAGCAAGATAATAATGGCGTCAAGTTAACTGTGCAAAAGCACAGCCAAAATGAGCTCATAACAACGGCAACAAGTTACTGCCAAAACAGTACAATAAAATGAACCCAATAAAAAGAAAAGTAATTTTCCCCGCTAATCGACGCAAAGCCGTTGCAGTATTTATTTATTTTAAGATTTTTTATTAAAAAAAAATTTGAACATAATTTAAATGTAAGGTCTAACAAATTTAACAACATAAACTTACCGACTATTAAAAAAATAGGGTGAAAGAACATTGTGTTTCTCATATCCTTATATTTGATTTAGCTTTTTCGTTTTTAGTCTATTTAGTTAAAAAATTTAAAATGTTTTGAACATAATAGAAAGTATAAGGCTTGTTTATGATAGGATTAATTTTAACACTTAGTTCATGAAGTTAGCATTTCAACATTAACATTATTATAAGTATTAGTGATTAGTTGAAAATAAATGTTTCTTTTATTTAAACACATAGTTTACTTATACGTTTAAGCTGTGAAAGTAAAAGTAACAATACAAGTTCTTGTGTTTAAAGAAAGTGTAAAAGAGTTTATGTTTTGTTTGTTTATGTTTTGAGCAAGCTAGTATAGGTTTAAAAATGTATGTTTTGTTGTTACGTAAATGTTATTTTAAACTTTAGTACTAGTTCCTAGTGCAAGTCCAAAAGGACTTGTGACTTCGGCAATAAATGGAATTCCACTATCAATCAAAGGCTCATTACCAAAAGAAAAGTCATTGAAAAGAGCTGCAATGTAAGTAAAGTTCATTTTAGTACGGATTTCAATTTGTTCAAATTAGTATCAATACCTTTTGGACTAACAGCTTTATTTCCAAAAAGTGCATGATTTTTATTGATTTTACAAAACAAAATTTTATTTTAGTATAGGCTTTAACTTATACCAGTCAATATCCTTTAGACGTAGAGCTTATATTTTGATAAAGTGTTTATTATTTTGTATTTTCATATAATTAAATTACATTTTAGTGTAAGTTTTAGCTTATACCAGTCAATATCCTTTAGATATAGAGTTTTTATTTTATTTAGATATGAGTTTTTGTACTTTTAAAGTAAACCAAGTTAAAAGATAACCAAGTTTAAAAGTAAGCTTTTTATAAAAACCTTCTTATAAATTTTAGACGTGCAAGAAAATCACATAATGTTCACTCACCCATTGCAGACAAAATAGAGGATATCGAAATCCCAGAATATCTAAAGATTTATAAAGGGAATGGAGTCGTTGAAAACTTTTTGCTTGGGGACAGTGGGAATGTCCCAAACAGAATTTTAATTTTTGGAAGGTAAAATTTATCATCTTTCATTTAAGTTAACTAAAATGTAGTTTGCCTTTTAGTTATTAATGACTTTTTTAGAGAAGCACTACTTGATATCTATATGTTAATGTTAAGTACACTTTAATTTATTGCCTATTTAAATTGTTTTTTAGTTTGTTAGAATAAAATTGTAAATATTAAAATTAAATATTTTATTTGTTAATGTTTTGATTGGTATATTTATTTAAAATTTAAGCGTAACTTTTTGATTTTAAATTATGAGTTTATATTTTGAAATGTACATAAACTTTAGGTTAAAAAAAATAAACTTAAAGGTGCTAGAGGTGAGCCATTGTTTCCAATTCCTTTGTGGAGTCAGTACGAACGAGTACTTACAAAAAGTGGTCGAACGAACAATATTGCGGAAGCAGCGCATCGAGCTTTGTACGCAGTATTAAATGGAAACCATCCCAATCTGTGGAGTTTTATAAACATTCTGAAAACGACTCAGAATTCTCGGGATATGGGACTAGAACACCTTCTGGCAGGGATAAAACCAGATCCCAAAAGAATAAGGTTCAGACAAGCAGATGAGCGTCTGTTTTATCTGGTGTCAAGTTTTAATGAAAATAATAATATACTTGAATACCTACGCGGTATTCAATACAATTTTGATATAGATTAAATGTATATATTTGTAAATTTCGTTTGTGTTCGTTTTTATAATAAAATTTAGTGCTATGCATAAATTTTTTATTATTGTTTTATATAAATAAAGTTATTTTAACCTTGTCAGCTGAGCTAAGTAATTAAATAAAATGTAAGTAAAGTATTACTATTTTATTAACAGAAGTAAAAAAGAATACAGTATAAGAACATTTATATAATTAAGGATTTTTAAAACTAGTTACCATTTAATTTACCAACTTCTTGTTTTTCAGTACTTATTTTTATTATTAAGTATAGTTTTTCTTAAAAAATACAGGCCACTAAAGATGTTTTCTAACGTTTTGCTACCTACAAATGATTTTTCTAAATATAGTTCGAAAAGACTGCCAAACTTTGTCTTACAATTTACATCTTACTTAAATAATATTTTTATTAAAAATAATTTTGGAAGACACACTCTTTCTTGAAATCACACTTTAAAGTGTCTAAATTGCATAATTAACAGCATGCTGGTTATATAAATTAATTTTTAAACGTTTTATTAAATACAAACTTTACACGTATTTGATTAAGTTACTTAAAACTATCGATGGCGCTTAAGTGTCACTCCGTGCTTAAGAATCATTTTGTGCAAAAGAATCAATCAGTGATAAAGTTACACTCCGTGTTAAAGTATCACCCCGTGCTAAATTGAAGCCATGCTAAAGTGACACTCCGTGCTAAAGTGACACACCGTGCTAAAGTGACACTCCGTGCTAAAGTGACGCCGTGCTAAAGTGTCACCCCGTGCTAAAGAGACGCCGTGCTAAAGTGTCATCCCGTGCTAAAGTGACACTCCGTGCTAAAGTGACGCCGTGCTAAAGTGTCATCCCGTGCTAAAGTGACACTCCGTGCTAAAGTGACGCCGTGCTAAAGTGTCACTCCGTGCTAAAGTGCCACTCCGTGCTAAAGTGACGCCGTGCTAAAGTGTCACCCCGTGCTAAAGTGTCACACCGTGCTAAAGTGACACTCCGTGCTAAAGTGACGCCGTGCTAAAGTGTCACACCGTGCTAAAGTGTCACCCCGTGCTAAAGTGTCACACCGTGCTAAAGTGTCACCCCGTGCTAAAGTGACGCTGTGCTTTTCTGACACCTACCCATTACAAAAAAAATGTTGAGTTTGTTTAATATGAACAGGGTTACCAAAAATATGGAGTTTGGCAATTTAGGCTTATAAAAACATTGAATTTGAGAAATTTCGAAAAAGAAGCCTAAAGTTTTTGATAGAAACGATTTAAAACTTTTACATGTATTTCGATTTGACAAAAAAAAATCAGTCATATAGTTAACTTATTTGTAATTATTAAATACTTTTATTGAAAAACACATTTAAAGAAGCTTTTCAATATTTATATACTAAATAAGACAGTTCTTTACCTTATCTTAATTTTATACTAATGATATACCCAAAAACTCGTATTTTCGAAAATCTGGAAGAAATTTCTCAAAAAACTTTGGCACTTTTGTAATTAACTGACGTTTAAAGAATTGTTAGTTTGTTTTATAGTTAGCTTTTTATAATAATGAAAAGACAAAACAAAGGTCATTTAACTCTCTGTGAGTTAACCAAACATTTCGTGCACAGTAAGAAACTCTATGCACACCGTGAAGAACACTGCTATAAACTATTTGTATAAAAGATGATATCACTATCTAATTCTTGTTTATATATGGTACCAAAATTTCAAAAAAAAAAATATTCAATAAGTTTTTGTTTGTTATTATTTTAATAGTCATGTTTAAATAGTTTATGGCTATACGCGACAATAACATCTATATATTGTTTATTAAACGATAAAATGTTTGGTCTAAGGACTTGGTATACGAAAAAACCTTTCGGTTATCGAGTCCTACACCGCATGCTATGACAATTTCTTACGAGCTAAATAAAATAAGCTTTTTAAATTCAACTTTAAAAACTTAAGAAATAAAACAATCAATAAAATGAAAGAAAACTAATTAATGTGATTACTTAAGAAAGTTTTATTCATAACTTATATAAAAACTTGCCTTATAAGATAAAAATGAAAATACAGTCTCAGCCTAAAACTTATAAGAATAAACATAGAGGTAAATAACATTTCTAGACTTAAAAAATTAACTAAAACTTAATTTAAAAAACGACAAAAATAGTACTAATAGCAGAGATGAAAATATTTGAAAATAATAGGTCACAACTTTTAAATAAGATAAAAATGTAAAAATCTAAAACACTTTTGTGTTGAATTTTCTTAGTAGTTTATGAAAAAGTTTAACTTTTTTTTAAATTGATTGAAATACTTAAAGAAGTTAATATTTGAATAAAAACAAAAGTATTAATAAATTTTATTACTTTATAAAGAAGTGAATTTGACCAGAAACTTAATTTTGTTTTTATAAATGATAACATTTATACACTATACACTTGATGAGAAATAGAATAAAACAATGAATAATATTTACAACAAAAAAAAATTCTACGATATTATAATTTTTATTTTCTTCTTAATACTTTTTTAAGCCCAAAATTGTAGTTATAAAGAAACAAATAATATTTTCTAACATAAAAAAGAAAAATATTTTTAGGTTTCTTCAGAAAATTACACTAGTTGATTATAAGTTAACTTGATATAGAAATCTTAGCTTAAGAGTAATTTATGAACTTAACTCAATGTTGAAAGTACATTTATCATTTAATATTTGTATGGGCATACTAGAGAAATAAACATATATACAAAGAAGTTTGTAAAAATTCTGAAGTTAGTTCAAAATAGTAATCTTTATAAATAGTCTAAAGAATAGCCAGATAGAGAATGATGCAATTTAGACTGAACCACTGTTATTAACAAAGCAATTTTTGAACTAAATTTTTGCACAATAAATATAAATATAATACGTTTAAGTTGTTTTGTTAATATGATAACATTTTAGTCTTAATAGTAAGTTTATATACATCTAATAGCAAAAAAAAACGTCTTTAAGGTAATAAATTTAGTAAATACCAATAAAATATTTTTAAAAGTTATTTTTAACTATGATAATAAGTTATCGAAATTAGTGAAAAGTACTAAAACAATAATAATAATTCATACGAAATGGAGAAAAAGTATAAAGTTATAAAATAACTTTAGAATAACTTTAAAGAGTTCAAAAATTAATTTCATAACATCAGTAGTCCTATAAATCACTTAATTTCTTAATATTTTACTGCTAAAGTTTTTGATGAATTCAGTATTATATGATATTAAATTAAATAGTGTAAACATACAACGTTTTTTGTTATAAAAAAAATAATTGAATTTTCTTAGTAATTTAAAGTTTTTAATAAACTGCACCAAAGGCTGCGCCCACAACAAGAAATAGCTTTAAAAAAATTTTTGGCAAGAATCCTAAAATTCAGCGCATTTAGAGCTCCAAACTAAACAAATATTTTTATATAGAGCAAAAGTTATGCCACTTAAAGTGAGGTGGTTTAAAAGTTTTAATAAACATTGAATGCCTAAAAAAAAGGAAAATATAACTGTGAAAGATAGAACCCTTTTAAATTATTTTAAACTAAAAATGTTAAACATTTTTTTAAGGTGTCATAATTACAATTTGAAATTTTCTTAAATGAGATGATTAGAAACTGACTATTCAAAATATTTTTTTTGCAATCGTTCTAACACTAGTAAATTTTGAAGATTGTGAATAGATGAGTAACTGGGACAATATAAAATATAGATCAAAATATTTCTCCAATTTTGTAGATCATAATAAAGTTAACAGAAAATTTTCCCCTAGATGTTTAAATAGTTTAAATAAGTAATAGTAGAATATTAAATATTTTTATATTCATCAAATATCTAAGAACAGTAAAATAATTTTATCGTAAAATCCAAATTGATATTCACACTTCTAGAAACATTGGTCTATTATAGCAAAACTTTGAAATTGTAGTTTTACAAACAACGTCAATAATTCTGTATATCAATTTTAAACTATTTTCTAAGCAGTTTTACTAGAATACTATAAAAAAACAATTTATAACAGATAAAATTTGCCGACTATAACTTAAAATAAACAAAGTTTGTTTTAATTTTAAATAGTATTACTTTGATTGTTTATAGTTAAATAGCTTTAGGTAGACAAAACTGTTTGTTTATAAATCACTTTAAAGCTATTAACTACTAAAATAAAATAAAAATTGATATAAAAGTAGTTTTAAATTTAGAAATACTTGATTAGTGTACAGTTGTATGTTTTGAATAACTATTTATAATTTCAAAAGAAAGTTATAGTATATAAGATTTATTTAAAAATATGTCTAATACTTGAGCTTTAAAACAATACAAACTTTAGTCTATAATTTGATTAGTTCGTATTAGTATACGTTTACCACTAATCACTAAAACATAAGCAGTGATTAATTACTATAATTTAGATTAAGTGTTAGCACTAAATTTAATTTTAAATACATTCATTAATATATTTAGTACATAAATATTTAACGTTGTTAAAATGGGTAAATTTATATTTTAAATGGTATATTAAGTATGTCACTTCAAACAACAATAAATAGTAAATCACCTTATTCTTGTAATAAATCTTAGTTTGAAAACTAAAAAAAAAAATCATTACAAAACTTTGGATTCTTTTCAAGTCTAAAACTAGTAAGCTTAAAGTAACATTTATAACTCTATTAGTTGACAAATATTTTAAGCAAATTTAGTACCTATTAAAAACATTTCCATTAATATTGTTAATTTATTTTACACAGTGTATTAATCAAAAATTATTTAAACATTTAATTGATAGTTTTAATATTTTAAAACCTAGAGAAACTAATGTATATAAGTTTTAAAATCATTTATAATTTTGTTTTAAATTACATAAGGTACCAAAAATAGATTAGTATCTAAAAAAAAACTTGTATTTCAGCACTAAACTATGAGCCAACTACCACCGTTTGGTGACAAAAGTAGCCTTTTGCTGGCTCTTCGACGCTTTTTATATGTTTTATCGACGTCAGCTAGTTTCCACAACAACCTTCCAGATGTCGTTACAACTGTGGAAAAAAGTCGTCGCGAGGTCGAACGACTGACCAGGTTTGGGGACACTGAAGACATCACGAGAGGAATTCTTCAGCTAGAAAACAGATGTTTGCGTCTAACCAGAGAATCTCCTACATTTGGAAGCCAGTTTCGGGCGAATGCGAAAACCGTTGAAGACGGCTGTCCGATTTGCATCGATGGCGTGGAAGCTGGGACCAGAATGAAAATGCTGCAATGTGGCCACACATTTTGTCACGTATGCATTCAACGCTGGCTACATGAAAACAACTCCTGTCCTGTGTGTCGACGAACTTGCACTGACTATTAAAAG
Organism: Thalia democratica; assembly: GCF_965202585.1. NCBI lineage: Eukaryota > Metazoa > Chordata > Thaliacea > Salpida > Salpidae > Thalia > Thalia democratica. Next base: position 10,662 of record NW_028139629.1, read on the forward strand.
TGTATTTTTTCTTAATTCAATTATTAATTTGAATCGTTTTTTGGTAAGCAGCATTAGAAAATCTTTTACGTAGTTAGCACTTGATTATAATTTTTTAAATTTTGATTTCGGTTATTGTTTATATCAATTGACATTAATTAAAAGTTTTATTAGATTTACTTCATTAGTTCACTTTCTTTTGTACATTAATTATTTTTAAGTATGGTATCTTTAATCTATATAAATAAAAATTTATTAATTTAAAGTTTATTCCTTTATTATCTTTATTATCTAATAAATGCATTAAGTAGTAAGTGAAGATCCTTATAAATTTTTTAATTATTTTATCTACCAGAAGAGATTTTTGTATAAAAGTAAGTTTTCTTAAAGTAAGTTTATTTAAAACAGTTTTTGTTTGGTATACATGAAGACAAAAAAAGATGCTTGAAAAAAAATATTTTAAGAAAGAATCTTTATAATAATTAATTATTTTCTAACTTTGATCACTTTTTTATTATAAACAACTAATAATCTGCATATTAAAAGCTTGGTTTACTAAAGGTTCTTAAAATAATCTTAAAACTGATGCGGTAAAAAGATTAACAAGCAAACTATATTAACTTTATTTTAACCTGAACCAGATTCTTAAATGTTGCTTAGTTATTCCACTTAGCTCAAATAGTTGCCTACTGTTAAACTAACATAAAACTGTTTAAAAATGCAAATCCAGTAAGATCACAGGTAATTATAACTAAACAAATTTAAATATTTTCTGAATAAAAGTTAAAATCCTACTGACAGCCGAAGGTAAGCAACACTTATCTAGTTCTGTTTAAGTAAACTAGTACTAATAATTAGAGTCCGTTTATAAACCCCTTTTAATTAAATCAAAATTATAAAGTTTGGAAAACATTGAAATAGCTAAACGTCAAAAGTCTTATTGTTTTGATAATACTTTATCAAACAAAATTATTAACTACATATAAGATTAAAACAATTTATATGCAGTCACAAAACAAATAAAATTATTAATTGGTTTTGTTCATAGTTTTATTCTCAAAAACCAAACAGTTATGAATAGTTTATTTTTAAATAAAAACAAATTTTACAGTAGTCTTCCTTTATTGTACCAACATATGTTTATGTGTAAAAAATAATTACTGTAATGTAAGAATAGAAGCACAGAATCAAGTAGGTGTATACATGTTTTCATTCAAACTAAATAAAATAATTTCTACAGATTTTACTGGTTAATAGTTAATAATAGGTAAAATACTTAATGTTAAATCCAACTGTTATAAAACTATTTAATATTTGTAATTATTAAGTCTAAATTATGTAAAGTAAACTAAACTGCACAACAAAACAACAAATCGTAATATAAACAAACCATTTTCTTTAATGGAAAGAATAACTGATTTAAATTTATTTTACCGTTGTCAATGATTAAACAAAATAAATCCAATAATTACGTCACGATAAGTATGAAGATTAAGACTATTTAATTTGTATTGTAAAGATAGTTAATTTAGTCTTTATGTTTGGGAAAGCAGTAAAGCGCTTTAATATAAAAAGTAGTATGTACTCTATATTGAATAAAAATGAAACAACAACCATTTTATTGTCTTTACCGTTGTTAAATTTTATTGATTCACAAACTAATGGTTGTTGTTTCATTTTAATTGATCTAAGTCACAGGATCTTGATATAACGTGTGTTATATACATTAAATGTTTGTAATGATTAAATCTAAAATTAAAACAAAATCAAAGTTAAATACAATTAGGAAGCAGATTTAGTTTAAATGTAAGAATGTAAACATATAAAATTTAAGAAAACAAAGCTTAAAAAAACAAACTTGTTATTAAGCTTACAAAGCACTGACCGATAATTAAGTTACAGCGACATACATAAAATCACAATGACTTTAATTACATATACATTGTATATAATAATTATTAAAATAACTGGTTGTTGTTTTATAAAGTAGCAGTTGGGTGTTAAAATTAAAGATTCCATACAGATATTTTAAACATTTAATAGTTAAACTGTGTTATATATGAAAGTTAAAATGTAAAACGTAAAACAACATGGAGGTCATATGCTAAGTTTAAACCTGCAGTAAAAAACCTTTAGCTCTATTGGGCGTAGTAGGTAAAAAGCACGGTTTATCTGTGATTTGAATACAAGCTTCCAATTAAACTTGGAACTTAACACATAAAAGTGTGAAGAATTATAGTCGAAGGGTAAAGTGAATATATGAAATGTCGGAGAATAGAAAGTGACATGTGTGAAATAAATATATAAATAATAAATGAGTAAAACTATATTTTACTTAGGATATATAATTATGTTAATATATATTAAGTGAATGTGTGTGTTTGTGTGAATGGTGAAAGAAAAAATATGGAAGGTGAGAAAGAGTCAAGGTGTTATTTGAAGAATAACCGTCGGTTGTGTACACAGTTGTTTGAAATATCACGTTATTTATTAAGTAAATGTTTACTATCTTTTGCTAAAATTGCCATTCGTTCAAGGTTGCATATTTGGCAGGTCTTGCTCGCGCTACTGATGTTATTGTTGGCGTGGTGAAGGATGCTCCATTCTATTTCTGGTTTAGTTCCTTACCTGTCAAAATACTGCCAAACGAAGTCTGACAATCTTGTGCTATTCTTTTTATTTACATGCTTAAAAGTATACTTATGCCCGGTGTACCAATCTTTAAAATTACCTCCTGCCGAACCAATGTACACTTTATCCTTATCATTATCACTATTATTATTATTATTAGTACTATTATTATTATTATTATTATTATTATTATTATTATTATTATTATTATTATTATTGTTATTGTTATTGTTATTGTTATTATTATTGTTATTGTTATTGTTATTGTTATTGTTATTATTATTATTATTATTATTATTATTATTATTACTATTATTATTATTATTATTATTATTATTATTATTATTATTATTATTATTATTATTATTATTATTATTATTATTATTATTATTATTATTATTGTTATTATTATTGTTATTGTTATTGTTATTGTTATTGTTATTATTAATTATTATTATTATTATTATTCTTATTGTTATTGTTATTGTTATTGTTATTGTTATTGTTATTATTATTGTTATTGTTATTATTATTATTATTATTATAATTATTATTATTATTATTATTATTATTATTATTATTATTATAATTATTATTATTATTATTATTATTATTATTATTATTATTATTATTATTATTATTATTATTATTATTATTATTATTATAATTATTATTATTATTATTATCATTATCATTATCATTATCATTATCATTATCATTATTATTATTATTATTATTATTATTATTATTATTATTATTATTATTATTATTATTATTATTATTATTATTATTATTATTATTATTATTATTATCATTATTATTATTATTATTATTATTATTATTATTATTATTATTATTATTATTATTCTTATTATTATTATTATTATTAACTTCACTAAGCTTACATTTACTACGCATCTTATACACGACATTTTTCATTAAGCAGTAATTTAGCAGTCAATTACAATTTTTACTTACATTGTTCTTGAATTTAAAACCACGATTAAATATTTAATTGTTATTAATATTACTGATATTGATATTATTCTGGTTAGTACTGTTATCATTATTATTATCAATATGAAATCAATTATATTTTAATGAAAACATGTATACACCTACTTTATTCTATGCTTCTATTCTTACATTACAGTAATTATTTTTTTACAGAACCCAGTTGAACTGTGTTGGTTCGTTAACACACAGAAACATATGTTGGTACAATAAAAGAAGATTACTACATAATTTATATATATATATATATATATATATATATATATATTCCAGTGAACTTGTTTCACTAGGATCTTTTGTTAGCAAACGATTAAATTTATATTTTCAACAGTTAGTTTATTTTTACAAACTCAATTTTTGTTTTTTCAATGCGGTTTATAAAAGGAGATTAGTTCAATTTTAGTTCAACATTAAATAAATAAGAGTAGGTTTATTCAAGTAGTTGTTAAAAAATTATAATATTACTTTACCTTCTTTGTAGTTCGATTAAATGCGATACATTATATGTGTATGTAATAAGCTATTTCATTACTAACAAATGGTTAGTTCAAATTTAACATTATTATAGTTTATTGAAAGACAAGAAAAGACGCTCAAACTATTTGGTTCCAAGACCTGGTGCACGAAAAAGCCTTTTGGTTATCAAATCGCACACCACGGATACCTTTTAATGTCTTGTCCAAGACTACAAATGATTATTCTAAATGTTAAAATTAAACTTTGAGCATTGAAGATAAAAACAGCATTTTTTTTTGTGCAGTTTAAAAACTAATGTCAACCTTTAAATTTCGATAGAGTGCGGTATATTTGCAGTTCGATAGTGTTGTTTACTCTACTTTTTTTTTCACACTAAAAATCAGAATTTAATGTGTGTTTTCATTCTGAACTAAATCTACTTCACCCCTTATCATTTAAAAACATTTAGATTATATTTGTTTGTTACATATTTAGTGTTCGTTTTTGTTTTAAAATATCTTGTTTCAGTTAAAAAACAAAAAGAAATGATTTAGAATTGTATAACTTGTATTTTTATTTTTTTATAAATTCTTTCTAATTTTTTGTACTTGCTTCACATGTAGTTTTTAACTTAAGTAAAGTTATATGTTTTTTTTTATAATAGAATGTTTTTACATTTGTAAAAAAATGTCTTTTTCTTTAATAAAACACTGATAAACCAAGTTTATTATTCAAATAGTTTGTTTTAACGCTACTGCATTTAAACTACAATAAGTTTTATATGCTTTAGCGCTACTATTTACTTTTATAGCTGACAAATAACAGTCACTAATAAAGTCAAGTAAGTTATCTCTGCAATTTGAAATTTCACTCTTTGAGCACTTTGCAATAGGCGCTTTAAATAAATTTAGGTAAAAATGAATGGAATTACTATTCAAAGTTTAAACTGTTAACAAAGATAAAAATCAAATGAATATAAAACAACAGTTTATATTACGTTTTTTCCAGAATTTTTTAATGTATTATCTTATATTTTAAAAATGTGCAAATTTTTTTTTTTAATTTTTAGTGTTGACTACTTACTGTTTTTCCTATTAAAGTGTAAATTGAATGAAGTCTTTAATTTTTATCTTTTCTTCTTAATGTTTTTAAGTTATAGTGATCTTCATAAAACTTTTAACTGTGATTTAAACAAAAAAGTTCTTATAAAATAACAGAACCTCTTTTTAACAAAGTTACTGGACATGTTTTTATGGAAATTTTAATACTACTATAAATAAAAGACCTTTATATTTTTTTAATTTTAGGTAACTCAAAAATAAATGACATATGGTGTCATAGAAAAAAATGAAACTTTAACAAATCTTACTAAAAAAGATTATGAATTTACTTAAAATTAGATAGTAAATTTCTAAACTTCTTCAATAGTATGTCTAAAAATTTACATAAGTATATGAGAAGTAACTTTGCTATATATAAAGTTTTTTGCTAAAAACTATTTTATTTTGTATATGTGTCAATCACTAGGTTTTGATCTTGCAATGTTCAACTCATTAGTTCTCAAATCTAGGGGAGGAGACTGGTTTCCATAAAAAATTTTTAATGTTTATATAATTATTTTTTGAGTATTTAATTTTACGTTGTTGTTTTAAAGTTTGCTCAAAGTATTAGTTACAAGCAAATGGTGTGCGACTTGATGACCAAAAGGTCTTTCTCCACACCAAACAATTGACCTTAGTTGTGAGGGTTTACATTTCCTTTTTTTTCTTTTTCTATGCCATCATTAGGACCCCTTTAACATTAGGCCTTACAACTTATATACTGGTGCTAAAATTACTTAATGGTCCAGCATAAGATAACCAATTAGTTTTAAAAGGTCTTTAATAGTACAAACACTAATTTTCTTAGCTATATGTACAGTAGCTGTCTAAAAATAAAGTTCTTACCCAGAATTAAAACTCTGAAAATAAGTAATTATAGTTCAAGTATAGACCAACCTACCAAGTTATGTCATTTTTAATGATAAAGACCTCTAAAAAATTAAAGTAATGATACTTTGTTTTATTTAAAAACAAAAATAATTAGTAGTTAATAAATGAATTTTTACAACTTCAAAAAAAAAACATATTTTTATCAAGTTGGAATGAATTAAAGTTCTTATACAGTCTTCCATTTATATTAAAATTAATAATGAGAAAAAAGTTATAGCTTAAGAAATTCTTAGGAAATATGTTTCCAAGATGCATGGAGTTACTTAATATTTTTTTATTTGTATGAGTATGTTTTTACATCAAGTTATGTTTTTTAAGGCATGGAAGTAAATATCTTTAAAGTTTTTACACTATAAAAGCATGTTTCAATTAAAAAATTGATATTTTTTCTTAAGGTAATACTCCAATTGTTCAAACTAGTATTATCTATACCAATTTGTAACAAAAACCTTAAAAAAGTTAACTTTTTAATTCTGTAAAACAGCATTGAAGTATTTTAAAGTTTGTTTGTACCCATCATATTTTATTACCAAGTTTACTTATGAAAAGATAGAAAAATTTGGAATTAAAATATTTTCAGGGTAAAATTTTTATGTCAAAACCATTAAATACCTGTAGTTTAAAAACTTAAGCAAAAAAAAAGCCTTAAATTTGGTAATTTTTGAAAAAAAAACATGGAAATTTGAAGAACTTTAAATATAAAGGGTGAATGGTACACAGGTAGTCCGCCTTTTTAGTTAGAATCAGAAAGCTTTTGATAATTTGAAAGAATAAAAAATTGGTTAAAAAACCTGGAAAAAACTATCTCAATTCTTTTAACAAAAATGCTTATTAAAACAAACTTTATCAATTCTTATTTAATAAAATTCTCATTTTTGTATGTTCTTATTTGGCCAAAGACTAATTTGAAAAAAAGCAAGGATACTCTGTTTTTTAAATAAGATTCAGAGTTTATTTTATAAAAGAACACATTTAAACTATAATACAGTATCTTATCCGTAATTTTGTACTGTTATTAGATTTGATTATCTTAAGTTAAGTATTCTACTAAAAAGAGGCTCAAAACTTTGATCTATAAATCGGCTGAAAACCTGGCTGAAAATTCTAAACAGCTAGTGGCCACTGTGTATTCTTTAGTAATTTCTGAGATTTATGTTTTAAAGTTAATTAGAAACTTGTAACTTCAAAAAAAAGTGTTCAAATAAATGAAGAACATTTAAATAAAATAAATCAATGGTTTAGAAACAAATTAATTTTAAAAATAGCTCTTTTGTAGAATAATTACAACCAAGTTTTTAGACTTACTGTAAAAGTTTGAAAAAAATTGTTTCAAAATAGAAAAACATTTTTTGTGAAATAGTCTTTTTTCACTCTTTTAGTTTTGCCTTCTATAAGGAATCTGATGAACTCACTAACATTGTTTTTTTATATTTCATATGTTACTTTAAATTTTACCAAGAGACTAAAAATGTCTCATAACTAAGATAAAATTATGAAAATTAAGATAGACTTTGCAATATAAAATGCAGATCCCCATATTTTCTTAAATTACTTAAACAATATGATGGTCTTATAAATTCATGTCAATAAAGAGGACCTCATTTAAGTTTAAACATCCTTCTCTAAATCAATTAAAATATTAATTTGTGATAAAAAAAGACTTTTTTACCAATGTTTAAGTTGCAGTCGTTTGACAAAAATAACAATAATTTACTCATGTCACAGTCTTTTATTAAAACACAACAAGCAAATAGGAATTTTTGCAGATAAATTACATTGTTATAGGTATTTTCTAGTTCTTTTATTTTAGATTACATACTAATGAAATAAAAAAGTGTAGTACTTAAAAGCATTTGAGACTATTTTTATATTTTCAAGCTAAAAAAATATATCAACTACAGAATGAAAAAATAAGTTTTACTAGTTAAATTAATCAGCTAAATTTTTTTTTTACATATTATACAATGACTTGAAATATGTTTCTAGTTTTACTTAACTACAAATTTCTAATAAAAACAAGTTGTAAAAGTTTGTTTTGTGATTTTAATTAATTTACAATGAAACAAAGTTTAAATTATTATTTGCTCTTTTTTATTATAGTATTGTTAGATACAAAGTTGTTTAAGAAGCTTCCTTACATTTAAGCTGTCATGCATATTCTTACATACTAATTGCAAGAAATAAGAAGCGTTCTAGTTTTGAGATTTAAGTTACTTTAATTATAATTGGTCTTCCAAAAAAAAAAAACTTATTGAAATTAACTTATTGTAACAATTGCAAATTTAATGCAGTGTTGATAGCCAAACTGATTTAAAAAATATTATACATAACATTCCATAACGTTTTTGTATGTGTTTCTGATATATATCTGCAAATGAAAGATATCAATAATGATATTAAATTTTGTATATGTTAAAGTTTTTAAAATAGTAGGAGAAAGTTTTTATTTTAAATTACTAAGTTATTAACTAAATAATTATGATATAAATACTGAATACAAAATACAAAAATATTTAACAATGTAATAAAATTGTAATAAGTCTAATTCTGAATGCGTTGCATTTTTTATGTTGCAAGTAATGCATTAAAAATTAATAATGTAAACAAATTTTATGTAAAAATTATTCTAGAAAAAAACACTTGTTATCAAAATACACTGTAATCATCGTGTCAGTTATTTTTAGCTTATTTTTAAGTGAAACTATTTTAATTTTACCAAGATGTCTACACCAGCTTCTAAGTCCAATTTAAAGGAAATAAAATCAAACGAAGAAATATTTGACCCAAGGTCACCATCTAACGTTATCCAAAGAACTCCAATAACATCAGTTTTTAAAGCCAAAGTTGAAAAGAAACGCACAGAGGCTGAGCTATTGAAAATACTTGATCCTCGGTCACCCACTATTGGGATAAATCGCACTCCCATGGACCTTAAAAGCATGAAGTTTGTAAAAAAATCAATTGAGTCAACACCTACTATCAATGAACCCAAAAGTTCTAAAGCAAAGATTGAAGATCCCAGGTCTCCAACTTTTGGTATTGCAAGGACTCCAATGCCATGCGTGTCTAAAGGTAAGTCTTTTAAAGTCAAAAAGTGTTTAAATTGTAGGCATTTTTCTTTCCATTTAGATAATAAGTGAGCTGTAGAAAACTTGAGTAATTTAAAGCTTATCTGCTTAATCAAAGATATTGACATTATTTAACATGCTAAACAAGTTTTACTAATAAATAATGTTTTGTAAATTTATATTATCAGTCTTTTATTATTCATTTACTTTGAACTGTGATGCTATTATTTTAAAGTGTTTCAGTATGTATGTACTGTATACTTTAATAAAGTAGAAATTGTTTTTTAATCAAAGTAATTTTATCAAATTAAATAAAAGTTTTAAATGTGAGTTTAGTTATATTGTTTTCTAACTTTAACAAATTGAGTTATAACAAATTATATTAATTTTTTGTTATTAAGTTTTTCAAGTTTTAAGTAAAAAATGTTTCTTGTTTGATATTGTTGTGGTTTATTGTTCAATGTTGAACTTCGGGATCAAAATCTGAACCGCTTAAACAGAAAGCAAAAAATAAAATAATATGACTTCAAATATATTATTTTCCTTATCAATAAGTTGATACCTTAAATTGTTATCTCTAAATATAAAAAAAGATATAAATGCAAATAAGACATAAATGCGAAATAAAGTAAACAAATTGAAATAAAATACTCAAAAAAATTTATTCCTCTGTTGTTATTACTTTCCATTAAACTAGTTTGTTAAGTTTCTTTATTAAAGTCGTTTTAACTGATATTTGAAACATACAGTAATAAACTTATGTATTAATTGTTCATCTAGATATAAAAAGAGTTTTAAGTGGTGAAGATCCAGCACTTTTTGATCCAAGGTCGCCTTCAACTGAAATTGAAAGAACCCCATTCAACTTGCCTGTAAACGACGAATCAAAAGCTCAATGTTAGTTTTTCTGGTCAATTATTTTTTTACATGATAATAATTTATGAAAGTTATAAAGTTTATTTATAATAATTTATCTAATCTATGTAAAATAATAAAATTAATATGTTTAAAAGTTTTTAGTTTTCACAAAAAAATTCTATTTATTATTGAATGCATTGTTATTTGTACTTAAAAAAAAGTAAAAAAAAAAATTTTTTAGCAACAAATAAAGAAGTTAAGGACAATGTTGTCAAGAAGATAGAGTTTTCCAGTTTTAGTGACTCGCAATCATCATCAACATTTGAAAGTGTCAGCAGATTGTTGCTCGATGATAACTCACTTGAATGTGCAAATGTGACTGATGAAAGCATCAATGATGTTTCTTTTGTGTCACCTCTTCCCAGTGACAATTGTGTTTATTCCACGCCTTGTGCAAAGAACGAACCAAATAAAATTAAAGGTTTGTTAACAGTCCGTGATATTTTTAAATTAGCTTACATAATAAAATAAATTCTTCAAAAAATAATAATAATTAATCAGTGAGTAGTTACAAATTTTTTTATTTTAATATAATTTTGTAGTGCAATTTTTAGTAAGTAAAATTAATGAATGAAATAATCCGTTAGTAATTAATAAAGTTTACCATAATAAAAAAAGCATTTAAAAACAGGGTTGCCACTTTACCTGGAAACCTTGAAAAACCTGGAATTTGACAATTTAAGCAAAAAAAACCTGGAATTTGAGAAATTTTGAAAAAAACCTTGAAAAACCTGGAATTTCGAACAAAAATCAATAAAAAAAACCTGGAAAAACCTGGAATTTTAACAATTTTCACTTATCTAGTAAACAAATTTTAATTTGATTAAAAAAATCTATCGTATAAAAAGATTTTTGTCATCATCAAAAATATTTTTTATTAAAAAACATATTTAAAGTAGCGTTACAGTATCTTTTTAATGTTTTTATACTATTTAACAGTTTCTTACCTTTAACTTAACTTTCAACTATAAATAGACCCAAAAATGTATACTTTTAAAAACCTGGAAGAAATTTGAAAAACCTGGAAAAATTTTTGAAAAAACGAGTAGCAACCCTGTAAAAATTTAAATTAGCTACAGTTTTGTTTAACCTAGAACAGAATTATGAAAAACTGTATAGCTCATATTTACATGACTTCTTTTGATATTATTTGAAGTAAATAAGAATTATATTTTTTAAGCTGGTAAGTTTGTATACAAAAATTTGACTTTATTATAGTTAAAACGTAAGTATTATTTTCAAATTTTTTTGTTAGAGTAATGAATTTCTGCTGCTAATAATTCGTAAGACATCTACAGAGTTCTAACTTCCAAAGTATAGTTTCAGCGTATATAATAATTTAATTTTAGTTTAACTTCAATTAGTAATTAAATAATAATTTTAATTTGTGCACTTGAACATTTCTTTGATTTTATTTCTTTTAACATAAAAGGCTTAAAAAAGTATTTTGTTGCAACAAAATAAATTATTTTGACTAAAAAAAGGAAATGGTTTTTCATGTAAATTTTTCTTACATCTCTAATTTATAAATAGTTTCCATTTTCTGTAATAACTACAACTCTGATTGTTTAGGTATTTGAATGAACTGATCTTCTACTCTTAAAAGTGTTAAAAACTTTAACTGTTTTCTATGCTAAGTTTAATTGTATATGAAAAAAACAGCTTGAGAATAAACTGTTTATTATATCACATAGAATAGAAAATGAAGAGTTTAGTTAAAGCGATTACAATATAATGTTTTGTCAAATCTTTTATTTTTAACCTGTTTTGACCTGTTTTACGTATAATTGTACTTCATAAATATCTTTTTAGTGAACGAAGAAGATTCAACGGTGACTAAATCAAACTTCACTCCATTTGTGTGCGATGAAGAGGTGTTTTCTACTCCAATAAACTTGGTTAATAGGTTTGCGCAGAAGCATGATAAGACGGTGTTGGGAAGATCACCTCTTTCAACTCTAGGTGATGTCAATTCTCCTAGAATCAAGCAAAATAAGGTCAGTGGTTTACTCATTCAATTCTATTCTTTTTTCACTACTTTATTTTTATTTGTTTATAATTTTTTCCGATAATCATCGTTAATTTTTTTTAATGAAATTTAACATAGATATATTACTTTTTTTTAAGTTAAAATTAACTTGTTTTGTTGCGACAAAATAGTTTTTTATGTCTTTTTGTCTTAAGATAGAAAATAAAAGAAATGTTTAAGCGCACAAATTAATGTCCATATATCTCCTTAAAATTTATGTGTTTTGCAAGTAAGTGTTTGTAATTGTTTATTTTGCGTATTCGTTTACATGTACAAAACACTATAAAATATATTTAAAAAAAAATTCAACACTGATCAGCTTGCTAATAACATTTAAAAATAAGGTCAAATAAGTTTTAATATTGGTGTTGTTAGTTTAACTCAAAAAACTAAACTAAAATATACTAAAATTACAATTGAAAATTTTTGTTTTAATTATTAATAGCTGTTATAAATTACAATTTAAAGCAATATTATATAAGTTTTTAATCCATATTGTAAATTTGAAACTTTTCTTTATAGTGTTAAGAAATTCATTATAATCTAGTTAAATTTCTTATTATTAGGTGTGCAAAAAATAACCTGAGTCCAAACGTTGTAAAAACTACGCCAAAACTAAATCCTGATAATAACATTCTGCAGCCAGATACATAACTAATTTTATCAAAATTGCAGGAAGAATTTAAATGTTTGACAAAATTTATATTACTATTTGACTGTTATATAATTGAGAGACATTTAGAAATATAAAATTTTAATTGAAATTTTAAATTTAAACTAACATATGCTTTCAAGGTAACTAATTTTAAAGTTTTTTTATTTATTTTGTTTTTATTTACTTCTATATAAAACGACATAACATTTTGCAGTTAATCTCCATTAAGGTTTTTTATTGACATGTATACACAACTTTGAAATTTTTTTTGACTATTTGATAAAAAAAAATTAAACCAAAAAGAAAACTTATAATTTTACTCGCTTGTAAATTTTTAAAATAAACTCAAAAAAGGTGTTAAACTTTTATTAGTCAAACTTTACAGTAAAATTGTAATTAAATTTATACCTAAAATTTAAGTTAGATAATCTGAGACATAAGAAATATTAATTGTTTTTGTTTTAAAATTTTTGATTCAGTTAAATAAAATTTTATCGGTCTCTTATTTTGTAACCAACTGTATAAATATATTATGACCTACTTAAATTAAATTGATCTAAATATTACAGGGTTTTCAAAAAAACCTGTAATTTCGAACAAAACTCTCTAAAAAACTAGGAAAAGCTCAATTTTAAAATAATTTTACAATTAAACTATAAAAAATTCAGTTAAATATGAAAAATCTTCCATTAAAATAATTTTTTTTGTATTATTTAATTTTTAAATTAGCTTAAATCTTTTCCATGTTGATATATGTATTTAACACTATTTTTTAAATTTAAATTTATACTAAAACGGACCAAAAAGTATCCTTATTTTTGAAAAATCTGGAAGAAATTTACAAAAAATCTTTGGTGACCCTGATAACATAACATACAAAATATACAAGGAAAAAGATATCTTAATTAACTTTATATGCATATTTTCAATCCAAACTAATGTATAAATTTAGCTTACCACTACAAGTATATAACGAAAATATTTTATTTAATAAATACTATAATTTTTTTTCAATGTGTTTTTACAAAAAAGAAAAAAAAAGAAACTGATATTTTATCAAAATAATTAAAAATTACAATATTGTAAAATTTTTGGTATATTTATTAATTTGTAATAGTCTAAAAAAGCGCTAATCGAAAAACAAGATAAATTGTGTTGTGCAATAACAAACATATTTTCATAAAACTAAGTTCATCTGTAGGTTGTTTTATTTTATTTATAAGTAGTAAAAATAGATGCTTATAACTTTTTAAGTATATATCATATGAATTACTTTTAATTATAATTTAGAATATTTTTACCTTAGTAGAGTCTCAATCCAAAATATATCACATCAGTTTTTATTTTCGTTCAATGTTCTTTTTAGCAATAAACTAATAACAATAGTAATACTAATTAAATGATGCACTAATTTGATAAACTATACTAATAGCAAACATGGGAATACTTGATACAACTTAAAGATATATTATAACTTCTTTAAAGAAGGTAACATGTAATACACTGAGATATTTTTACGTTAAATTTTATCAGTATTTTGTGCCTTGAGTGTAATTTTTATTTAATATTTTTACTTGTACAGTAAAAAGAATTTTATATTTAAATAGATAAATAAACTATTGTTTAATTTTTCAATAATTTTAAAGAAGTAGATTCTATCTGAACTTAACTTTTATAAATGAAGGTATAAAGATAAATGTTGTAACATTTATGCATTTAATCACAAACAATAATAAAAATGAAAACAACAAATTTCCTTCTATTAAAAAAGATGCTTTGAATACTTGTCTAAGTCTAAAATTGTATTACAAGAAAGCAAACAACATTTCCAAACATATAAAATAAGATTTTTTTTTACTTAGAAAAAGAGATTTTTTAATATAAGTTTGCTTGAACCTTTTGTTTGTTCTCTTATTATTATTAGCAATCTTTAGCTTAATTATCAGTATTCATTTTAAAATTGATAACTTGTCCTTCAACTTATTTAACTTTATCTTAAATTTTTTCTAGTTTTATGTAACTGTTCAATAATTTTATTTTTTGCTTCAAAGAGTAGCATTCTTTAATAGTTATGATATGATCAGTTTATATATATTATTTATTGAACGGTTAAAAAAGAGCTCAAAAAGTTTGGTCTAAGGATCTGATGAACGAAAAAATATTTCAGTTATTAAGCCGTACACCACCTAAACTATAAGAAACATAATTTGAATTGATAAAAGAGATATCTTAAAATTATATAAGTAATAAAATATTATATACGAAGGCCATCCCAAATTAATAAACACAACAAAATTAATTTACGAGATTTTAATGATGTCCCTGGTGCAATTAAAATTCTTCTTTTATCATAGAATCATTAGTTTACGATCAAAGATTTTATCTTCGACTATCGACCATTTTATAGACCGATAGTATCAATTGAAAGAATTCAAAACTTCAAAAGAATATATCTATGAATAACGAGCTTAACTTTTTTCAAATGTTTTAGATAGAATTAATGTATGTTCTATAGCTTTGTGTAAAAATAAAGTATACTTTCTGCAAGTATACACCAACAGTTTTGATCTTAGCATCTTTTAAATAAACATATTAATTAATAAACCTTACATTTTATTTTATGAAACCAAATAAATTTAAGCTATATTATGATTTTTCAAAATCTAGCTTTGTTTTTGTCTGGTTTTGTGATAACCTTACAGTTTACTTGTTGTGCAGAGCGTATAGAATTTTTTTGCACATACTTTAGTTAGATTAAACCTTGGTTTAAAAGCTAACCAGTTATGATAAACCATAGTTTTATGCTGTGCGAATTTATAAAAGTTTTCAAAGAATGTTGAAAAATATAACTAATTTTTTATGTATGATTGTATAAAACTTAAAGTTAAAGTCTTATTTTTTAATTCATTTATTAATTTACTTAGCTGTCATCATTTTTAAAGTAATTACACCATTTTTCGAATGTATATCAAGTCCTTTTTAAACTAACTTTTTTTATTAGCATACTAGATAACAACTTTACAAAAATTTACCAAAAAAATCATTAACAAAGTATTTAGTGTTCCATAGTACCATTCGTTTGAAATAGTCTTTTAATCGGGGGAGATAGTTTTCCGCAAAAAGTATTTTTACTTGTTCAATCTCATGATCCTTAAACATATTTGTTATTTAAACACTACCTTTACAAATTTAGTTTTATTGTTAGGTTTCAATGCTATAAGTTGATAGTAATTTTCTACTTATGTACCATTTTTTTTCCTTTTTTGTAAATTGTTAAAAGTCAAGAAAAAAAAAAGAAAATAAGTTTACTAAAGACATTTTATTCTAATAAAATGTTTATGCGAGATTTATTGCTTATGAACTTATTAGAAAACCGGGTTCATTAGTTCAAAACAATTACATTTTTTTTTTGATATTATTCTGTTTTGTTATTTTGTTTTTAGGAAGCTATTTCAAACCGTAACTTGATGAGCTATACTTGAATACTTTCAAAATTAAAGAAAAGGCTACTCAAGTTTTAAATTTAAAAAGATAACTTAGTTAAATAATTATAATTAGTTTAGTTTTGTTTCTAATTGTTTAAACTTTACAACTAAGCTTCTCCAGTCTTGATCACTGAAGGGCTTTTATATTAGCTGTATAAGTATTGAATTATATGCTAAGTTTGTAAAAACCTAGCTTTTTTAAATTCCGTGCTTATGAAACTCAGTTATGAAAAGTTTTAAAAATTTTCTTTGTGAAATCTACAAAATTTCAAACGTAAGTTTAATAAAATAACTTTTGTTTTTAATTTTTGGAAAAAAATAGTTAAGTTACCTTGACAAATAGAAAAAAGTAATTATAAATGTTTGAAATGTTTATAACAATAATTTCTAATAACAAATAAAAAACGCCAACTTATTTTAAGGTAAGACTTGAAGGAGAATAAAGTAAAAAAAATATTAAACACGCAGTAAAGTTTTTAATGAACGTCAAATGATATTTAATCAATTGTTTTAGAAATCTAAATAAAAAAATCAGCGAAAAAAAATAAAACATACTGGACAATGACGTTAACCTGTATCAAAAAAGTGTACGACTCGATAACCGAAAAGTTCCGTTGTACACTAGGTCTTTGGAGAAAATTTTGAACACCTTTTTTTGTTGTTTAATAAACAATGTATGTATGTACTGGAAATTAAATTAAAGAATAAAATTGAATTTCTGTTTATATGAAATAAAACCTACTGTTTTAACATGTGCATTTTTAAAATTTCGAGCTTTAGTTGTTACTTTATGCCCAAATTTACTAAAATGAAACAGAAAAAAAAGTTATTTTATTTAAAAACAGATCAAACTAAACAGTACTTGAAGTTTTAAATTGTCTATTCATTATTTAGTACAAATACTTTTGTATATCTAAATCCATTTAAAGTCATTATTCAATTTAGATTTAATAATTTACACAATTAAATACATAGAAAAACATGCTTTGTATATATATACATACTACATACATATATAATACCCAATGTACTTTAAACTAGATTTTGTTATTGTCTTCACAGTAAAAGTATTTCTGAAAACAGAAAAAAAATAGTGATCGTATTATTACCTATGAAGTTTTAAATAAGAAACATGCTAGCATTGTACAAAATTCTATGAAAGCCTTAAATATTGTGCAATATATAACGATAAGGGTTTTACAAATACAAGCAAGAAAAACACTACAAAAGTTGCTAAAGTAGAATCTACTAGTTATTTATCTAAAAATGGTAAGACATTATAGTATAACTATATTAGTTGTCTCCCACAGATAAATTCAATTAACATAAACAGAATAAGTAAATTTTTAACCAGATTGTTCTAAATAAAATTCTAGTTAAATGCAAAGGATTTTTTAGTTTAATAGCTTAATACTTTGGTAGTATTTAAAATTTTTTATTAATCTTTTAAAGAAAATACTAACATAACTTACTAATTCTTCATATAAAATTGAAACAATAGGCTCATTTTCTCTTTTGAGCACACTACAAAGACTAGCACTGTTTTAAAAAAAGTTTTGTTTAAATTGTAACATTAATTTGAACTTTAAAACTGATTTAGATTGCTGTTTAATTATTTAAGTGTAGAAGTAAGAGAAGAATTTATTGACACTTAGTTTATGCCACATTAGTTGGTGATTGTACTTGTTATATCGATACGTTTTGCTAACTATGTATTGTCTCTAAATAATCTAGTTTACAAAACTAATTAAAAAACTAAACAGTAAGAAATTTAATTGTAAGAAAACTAGACATTAGTGAGTTATAAAAAAACCAGCGGGAAATCAAACTTACATTAATGACTTACATATTCTTTATAAAAAAATTTACTTTTATATAACTTTTTGTTTTAGTTAACTTAACCAGTTTTTTAGCTGTGCAGAATAACAAGTTTAGAAGCTATTATACTAGGCACAAAAAAATTATGTTTGTAATGATATGTTGCCTAAATGTATTAAAACAAAATATTATCTAAACAAAAAAAATAAGGAAATATAAAATATTTACTTTTCATTCAAGTGTTTTATGTTTTTGAATCATTAACTAGTTTGTACAATAACAGCTAATACTCAAAGTTAATTTTCCTTACAAGAAAAAGTTTTATCATTTAGGTAGCAATATACAGTCAGTAAACTACAGTCAAGAAGCATTTAGAAAAAAAATTAAGTTAAACAGAGCAGAACAAGTTTGTATTAAGGCTTTGTTTAGAATATTGTTGTTTGGAATTTCTTTCGCCATGTGAATCAATACTTTTGCAACTTACTACCGTTTACGACAATTGTATGTTTCATATTTCTTTATCTAGTTTAATTGTTTAAAAAACTATTTTTAAGTCTGTTGTACCATATAATTGATAAAAATGGCAATTGTTGAAGATAGTAAATAAACAAAAATGAGTTTTGGAAAACTTGAGATAAAAAAAAATTGAAAATTTGCAACAGAGTACTTAAAAGTGTCAATATTTTAATTTAAATATATATTTTTCTTATTGTTTTTAATAATAATATCGTGGGTGTTTTAAATTTTTACCAAGTTTGTAGATAATATTAAATAGGTATTCTATTAACTTGTACGGTTAAAAAAGTTTTAAGTTTTTAAAAAATTATTAAAAACTGTTGTTTTGCTTGTAGAAGCTGGTTTTTTATGATTTTTTTTCAACAAAATTATGCAATAAATACAAGAAAAATCAAGCAATATAAACTAATTTAGTAGGGACACTTACAATGAAAGCTAAATTATAAACTAAGCCAACTACAAGTATAAAAGCAAGCGAAAGTTCATGAATATTTACCGTTATTTTATTATATATACACTACTAGTGTTCAGTTAAAAACATAACAAACAAAAATTCTTAAAAAAAAACAAAGTTAGTATAAGTATCAAAGCTTTTTGATATTTGATAGGTAAGTTTGATTATTATAAACTGTAATTTAAAAAAAGTAAACATTACAGCATTACAATAAAAGTTCTAAACACTATCACACATATTTGAATTGCTATAAAAGACTGTTAAAAAACACATGTAAATTGGTATATATATGTTTAATAGTAAACAAAACTTTAATTGGTATAGTTTATTTTAAAATTTAGTAAAATGCAAAACTTTTTTAATTTAGTTTTAATAAAACTTCTTAACTAATAACAAATAAGCAAACCAAAATTAAAAACATATGTACTGTGGCTAAATTTGTTTATTAGAACTTCTTTTATTAAAAAGTTTTCTACAAAACGTTTATTTTTGTAAGTGTACAAAAGTTTAGTATGTAGAACTTAATTTTGAGTAAAAATAAATAAAACTGTTTTATAAACTGTATATCAAAAAAAATTAGGCTTCCGAAAATTGTTGGTGTTCAAATTTATCAGTTTGATAAAGACTTTTCTAAAGCTTTGAATAACTTAGAAAATTTAAACTTTAAGTATAAAAAAGATTTTTTTTTTATAAAAGAACAATAGCAAGAAATATGTACAAACAAAAAAAAACGTGTTTAATAGCAGTTTTTGTTTAAATCAATCTTTTTTTGTCTTAAAAAGCTGGTTAAGTAAGTGCAAATACAGTTTAAGGCACTGGAAAGCCGTGTAAAACTTTTAACAAATATATAAACTAATTATATTTAGCTTAACAAACTACTATAATCTTAAAAAAAAACTTTTATGGTTAGTACTACTTGCAAAAGTTTTAATCCTTACTTCTTTTTTAAACAAAGGTTTCACTTATAAAAGTTTCTTCTTCTTGAAAGTTTTGTTCTTCTTCAAAGTTTTCTTCAACTGCAACACTTTCATATGGTGGCGGTGGAACTATTTCATCTTCTTCTTGGTTTACTGCGTAAAAAACTTCATCAAAACACGTAATCATCAAGATTATGGCTGCAATTCTCGTTTCGATTTGATTTGGGTCCCTTTAATTTTATTTGTGTAAATGTATAAGTTTCAAAAAACTACTGCCAACATTGTTTTAAACACTATGACTTAAACCTCGATAAAAGATTTTATAAAAAAATAAGAGTTTTAAATACAAGTTTTTAATTAATGAGATACTACAGATACTTGATTGTTGTTAAAAGTAGTATCATTAAGTTAATATACATAACACTAACTTTAACAAAAACACCTTAATATCAAAACTATTAACCAATAATCATAGCAACTTCTTTTTCGTCTTATAAGACAATGATTGAAGTATAGCGCGACTTCTCTTGCTCTTTGCCCGTTCAAGTGTGAGTTCTTCAGGATGTCCACGAAGAAACAAAATAAGAATCTGTCAAAAATATTTCATTTGATTAAAAATACTTGCGTGTTTACTACCAATAGTGTGTTTAAACAAATCCTCTATAACAGCAATTCTTAACCTTGGGGTAATTTCTTTTTTTGAAGAGGGTAAGTTTTCTTTATTACAAGTTATGTAAATAAGCTTTTATTGATTATTACCTTTTTAGTTTATAAAACAGTATTTAGCTGTAATTTTTTTGAAGTTAAAAAATATTTGTAAATTTTACGATTTTTTTATTTAATAAGCCTAAAGTTCTAAACGTCTCGTTTTTTCTTCAAAGTTAAACACTATTTTGTATATTGAGGGTAAATTTAGTGATTACCTCCCAAAAAGGGGTAAATTTATTAATAATCTTCAAAAAAGAGGTAAAATACAAAATAGGTTAAGAACCGCTGCTTTAGAGGATTATTAAAATACAATATAAAGTTTAAGTGAACGTTTTAATAACTGATAAAAAAAAAATATCAACTTAGCAATTTTACTTTAAGTTTCGGAATTTTTCTTGGGATAACGAGCTGAGAATTATTCCAATTTTATACTTGCAGTTTTGATAATTTTCCCGTCTGCTTCTAGTCAAAAAGTAAGTAAATTTATGATCTATGAACTTTAGTATACACCATATAAAACCTAACTTATAATTTATGATGGTACTTGAAAGCTGTAAAAAACGTTTGGCTAAGCTTTTAAAACATTTATAACTACATTTAAATCAAAATTAATAAATAAATTGTGTGGACCAACTGCATAGCTTCAATCCAAGGCTCGTAGGGACCACAAAGGGGTTCTGGCAATTGCAGAAGGTACTTGTACAAAGCTCCGTACACGCCGTGAAGCATGCACTTTGCTTTGTACTTTTCTGGAATAACTTCGGAATTGGTCTTCAAGTTTGAAACTAACCGTCTAGTCGCACGGTCGTGCTTATCTCCCTCGAATGTTGCCTAAATTGTTTTAAGTTTAGTTTCTTTAATCATTAACAAAATTTGGAAGAAGACCCTATTGAAGATAAAGTAAGATTTTAAAATTCGAAATCTTAAGTATAAACTGATGGAACTTTCCTAAGTATACATTTACTTAATTTATATTGTTTATATTTTATTAAAAATTAATTAAAATTATATATTTGACTAGTTTCAAAAAGTTAAATTGTATAAAAACATTATAAAGTACAAAATAAAACTGTATAATTTTTTTTTTTTTTTCTTATTAATAACTTTAAGTATAATAAATTACAAGGTTCAAACTTTAATTTTTATTCCGTGAGAACGAATAAAATTTACAGTGGTTAGAATTGGTAAGGCTACTTGCAAGTTATACTTTGCCAAATATTCTTCTAAATTCTTTCCAAATATGGTGTTGACAACTTTTCGGTTTCTGCTTTTACACCTAAAAGTAAATTGTAATTTTTCAAAGCTGATAACAAGATATATAACAAAAATGAAATCAGAAAAAAAAATTGTAAAGTAAACAACTAATTAAAAACGAACCACAAGTAGAGCAAAACAAAAGTAAAAACTCCACATGTTGAATATATAACAACATCTTTTACGTTTTTACCTGTAGAAATTAAAAAAAAAACATATAAAATACATAAGTGAAAATAAGCGCTACAACTTTTTATGTGTTAAGTGTTTTCATGAAAATTGACTTTTAGTTTTTTTAACAAAGCTACTTTTTTACTGTTTCATCATATGTTTGTACTAACAATATGGCTGATCAGCTAAATTTATTTGAGTGCGACAATGTTTCACTACTGAAAGCTTTAAGGTACAAGTAGACAATGATCTAAAGCAATTACATGTATAAATTTATAATTAGTAATAAATGCTTTGAAATAGGTAAAGCAAGAAAATAGTCAATGAACTTAATTAATTGGTTTTAATCATTGATGATTTGCTTTTAGCAAGCAAAGCTCAAATGTAAACTGAATATTAGAACTGCTCACAATATGTTAGAGCATTTTAAATTTGTCAAGCTAGTAATTCAGTCTATATCCGTATTATAGTTACTAAAAAAAAAATAAAATAGACATGATGTTAAACTGTATCCTGGTGTATAACTCAATAACCGAAATATTTTTTCGTACACGAGTTCCTTGAACCAAATATTTGAGCGCTTTTTTTAGTTTAAAAAACAATACATAGTATAATAGAGACATACTTTTAAAATTTTACAAATTGTTTTGACGAAAGTTATTACTTATAATAACTTCACCCTGTTTAAAGTTTCTTTTTAAATTAGGTATACTTTATATTTACTAGATAACATTCGTTCAAAAATTTTAATTTGTTAATTTTTTTTTTCAACTTTTTTAGCATTTATAAAACTTTTAATAAGTTTAGATTATTTTGTCATTTTGGTATGCTTACAAACCAAAGATATACAAACTTACAAAAAAGAATAGGAGTGTCACATTGTACTAAAAACTGTCTAATCAAAGTAATGAAAGTAAATTATTTTTAAACATGTAAAGCTTGCTTGTTTAAAAAATAACAGTAATTTTTAGTTAAAAATTTAGCTTTTGTAAAATTTTCAAGTTTTGTATGCTATAAAATTTAAAATATATCAAAAATGAACTTAATTTACATTTAAAAACTTCAAATATCTAAAAATTACACGCTATAGTTATCATTTGTAATACTTAAAGTTCTTCCTCTATACCTGATACAACATTATAGTTGTTTGTTATCTTCTTTCTAATGTGTATCATATTTTTTAATGTGATTTTCTTCTTCTGGTATAACTGTAGTGATGTTACAGCCTAAAATCAATAAAAGTTATACTTTCAAACCAAATTAAAAAAACTAGAACTAAAAAGTATGAGCTTTCACAATACAATAACTTAATTAACTTAAGACAATTTTTAAACTCTAAAAGAAGATTTCAATTGTCAGATTAGTTTTACTTATTTTACGAGTATTTAAAATCGTTTAGAATTCTTGCTTTTGCATTTAAAATTTTTTAGCTACTGTTTTTATTAGCAATATGTGCTTTTGAAACTAAAAAACGGGTAGAAATGTTTCTAAAACTTAACATCCCGTATTCGACCATTCTGCAATATAAAAATAACCAGAGTTCTTATTGAAAACCTGTTTAAATTGTTGATTTAAAACAATTTAAGTGACAATGTTAAATACGGGTAAGAAAGTAAGAATAAAAGTTTATTATTAAAAGATCAAAAAAGCTTTTGAACAACCTTTTTAAAAGCTACACAATGAATTAAAAGTTTGCGTTGTAACATAAAAAAAAAGTTACTTAAAAAGTTAATTATGTTTTAAATACTATATGAGAACAAAGTGTTTGCCTCTAACGTAACAGTATTTAGGTTTTCTTTTATAATTTTATTAAATATTTCATACTGATCACTTAGACTTTGAATTTTTCAAGGATAAAACATAAAAAGCGCTAGAAACCACTTCTAAGCTCGGGCTTATTAATTTAAAAAAAGAACTATTTAATATGTTTTATTGTTTATATCTTTTCCGTAAATATTTTGTTCTAATTTAAAAACAAATTTTATCTAAATAACTGTACAAATCTTGTATGATTAGGCATCTACTATATTTTTATAAAAACTACTTTACTGTAATCTTATTTTGAACATGACTTCAACATCAAAACTAATTTTAAAAAATTAAGCTACACATAAAGTTTAGAATTAAGTTTTACGTTTTGAAAATAAATTAAAAATTCTTGTGATATAAAATTTTTCATTAAAAAAATTATAACTTAATATAAAAGGTTATCTTGAAATTCAAAAGTGAATGTTTTCAAAATATTAATTTAAAAATATTTAGAAACACTTATAATTAGAGCGATAAAAAAAAACTATAAAAACTAATTTAAAATCGTTTTTCTTAGATTAATTTTTTTTTTACCTGATTAGTAGGTTGTTGTCATCTAAAGTTTTTATTATTTAATTAAAAGTTAAAGGAGAAGTATTAATGATTCTTGCAAAAACACAATTGAAACGACGGGTGCTTTGTTAGTTTAATTTTATACTACAATAATTATATTTAATACATATATTAGGCACTTGATATTTTTATAAACATATAAATATGACATAAAGATACAATTCTTTTGTTAAAACTAGTTATTGCTTTATTCAAACTTTTTCAAAGATTGGACAGGTGCTTAAAAAATTTTATCAGTAAAAAAGATTACATACTATGTAACATTTTTCAAAGCTTACGGAAACTTTTTTGTAATTTTAAAAACATAGTTTAACTTTTTAATCTTAGTCAACAAAATTGATACGAATTAGAAAGTTAGTTATCAGCAGTTTTGTGTTTAGTAATATGTTTTATTATTTATGTGCAATTTATTTTTAATTTGCTTTATATGATTGAGTGCAGATTTTTGTTTAATGATTATTCTAAAGTTACAATTTTTGTGTTAAAGATTTTTTGATATTTGATTTGAAAATTTAGACAAACATTAAATACCATGTGACTTTAAATTAGAAATCAATTTTATTCTTGAAAGTAATTATACCCTTATTATTTTGTTTAAGTGGTAAAATTTTAAATAAGGAAAAATAAATATTTTAAAACAGTATCGTAAGAAAGTTTTAGTGTATAATCTTTAATTGATTAATGTTGCTATACTATTTTTAATATATTTTAAACCTTCTTTAAAACAGCTTTTATAAATTAACTGTATGTGCTAAATCATCAGCCCAGTTAAATTATTTAAACGCTTAGGTTTAAAAAATGCAAGAATACAGTTTTAATGACCATTCATATACTTATATATACTGAGCCATAACAAATAGTTTCAGTTCTTAAAGATAGATATCAGGTTTTTAAAGTCCAATACTGTAAAAAATAAATAAACATGGCAAAATCTAGTTTTTAAAACATGCCAATGATTTTGAACTCTATAAAATGCTACTTTGTTATAATAGTTTACGTAACAATTCTTTTCTAATTTCTTGTATTTTTAGATTAACAACGAGTTTAAAAAACAAAGTAAGTTTAACATTTAAGGTTTTTACCTGTACTGAAACTAAAGAATTGTACCCTATTCCATTTAAAGTTATAGACTTTTCGGTAGTGTTTAGCATTTTCTCACTGTTGTTTATATCGATAGTAAATTGAGTTGATAGCACCTTGTACTTCGTAAAAACTGTAATTGTAATATCATCATTGACTTTGTTTTCTACTCGAAGTTCTGCAACTGCGGTACATAAAACTAGCTTAAGTTGACGCAGTATAATATCAAATTCTTACGTTTTACATTGTGTAAAACGTAAAATAAACATACCTTCCAGTTATGATCAAAATTAATTTTTTGGTAAAGTAACAGCGACCACTGTTTTATAAAAGTTTTCGTTGACTTCAAAAGTGAGCCATA
Source organism: Thalia democratica (assembly GCF_965202585.1). Taxonomy (NCBI): domain Eukaryota; kingdom Metazoa; phylum Chordata; class Thaliacea; order Salpida; family Salpidae; genus Thalia; species Thalia democratica. The sequence goes on from NW_028139629.1 coordinate 36,549, forward strand.
AGCAGCGAAGGGGCCAAAGGGGGGGGGGACATGAGTAGTAGAGGGGCCACAGGGGTACATAAGACCATAATTTGAAACTTACGCTAGATACTCTGGAGTTTGTGATAGAAAGAAAAAAAAAGGTCTTCGGTGTAATTAATGGTATAAATTTAGTAACTTATACTAGGTATTGTGGGAAAATTTCAGAAATTTAGGGGGCCATAAACTGTAAAATGGGAGCCATGAAGCTATAATTTGAAACTTACATTTAGATGTTTAAGAGTTTATGGTTAAAAGCAAATAAAAAGATGCTAGGTGTGTTCAAACCTAGCTTTTTAAGAAATTTTGTCAGAGGGGGCCATATATATTGTTTTTTGAACGACATAAAACAAAAAGACGCTCAAAGTATTTTTGTTACTAAAACATGGTGCACGTAAAAACCGTTTCGTAAAATCGAGTCGTACACAACTTAGGTACCTATTAACGTCTTGTCCGTAGATTTTTTTATTTCTTTAAAGGGAGCCTTATAAAAAAAGTTTTAAAAGCTTTTGTTTAGAACAACGACATTTAAAAGATTAGTCATACATCTCATCAAAACTTCTCAACATCTAGAAAAACTGTGAACATTAAACAAAATACAATGTTTTTTGCTCAGTGGATGATTTTAAATTTTGTAAACACTGCAAAATAATTTTTAATGATTTTTTTGTATTTCTTGATATATTCCATACTAAACATCATTAAAAATCTCAAAGTGTATAACTACTTTAAAAAGTTTAACTAGTGAGAATATGTACTTTAAAACAATACCTTACTAAACTGTTATATATTTCAAAAAGTAAGTATATAAGCTTAAGTATTTTAATACTTAGATATTAATGGCTAAACTTATTATTCTTAAAGGATAAAATTAAACTATAAAAAAAATAAAATGTACTGCAAAACATTAAACATATGATAACAACAATTTTTCGAACAAACAAAGTTTAACTAGTTTTGAATTGGGAGTTGAAAACTTTTAAAAAATTGCAAAACTATTTAAGTTAATATATAAAATGCTAAAAAATTTTAACAGTTTTTGAAAAAAACACAACAAATTGAAATTCTAAACAAGTTGTAAGGATACTTGTGTTAATTTTATGAACATACTTTTTGTAGAATTTGTTAAGTTTTGCAGTATATTTTTATTCAAATCATGTACAAAGAAAGTAAAAAAACGAAACTGAGTGTAGTTGTTAATGAAAACATTTAGAATACATATCTTAAAAAAAAGCAACATTCAAAGATAATTATTTTTGTTTATTAAAAATAGTAAGCTATTGCAAGATTAGTTGTATAAAAGCACTTTATAACCAAATAATTCAAAACAACAATGTTCATACATACACATAAATATTTAGGGTAGCTGTCAAATTTGCATGAGCTTACTAAACTACACGAGGGGACAAATATACTTTTGCACGAAGACACTTTTGAACAAAGGGCTACTTTTGCACGAAGACAATTTAGCACGAGCAGACCATTTTGCACAAAGACATTTTTGCACGGGTTGGTTATATATATATTTTTTTAATTAAAAAAAAAAGTTTTAAAATTTTATTTTTATATTTGTTACTTTCACTGTTAACCTTAAACCTTACCCTCGATCGGTCACTTATAATATTTTATATCAATTAATTTTTTTATTATCACTGTTATCCCTAACCCTTACCATCGGTCGATAGCTTTTTAATATTTTTTTTTATAAATTTATTTCTAATTATTTATTCATTCTTTTTTTTTTTAATGATATGATTTTTATTATTTATTTTTCTATTTTTATTATTACTTTCACTGTTACCCCTGACCCTTACCGTCGGACAGTAACTTTTTTTTTTCTTTTTGGTTTTTTATTAATTTATCTATAATATTTTTTTTCTGTTTTTTGTTTTACTCTCGTGCAAAAATGACCCTCCGTGCAAAATTGTCTTCGTGCAATTTTTCCCTCGTGCAAATTTGTCGTTTCCAAAAATATCTTCGTGCAATTTTGTGCCCTCATGCAGTTTTATCTTCGTACAATTTTGACCCGTTTACATATGTTTGATATACAAAAACAACCTGCTACCTTGAACAACTTTTTACAACTACCTTGAAACTATTTAAAAGTTTTTGTTCAATGTTTTTTGTACTAAATTTCATGTTATACACATAAGTATTTTTGTAAGGTAAAAATTGTTTATTTGTTTACGTAATTTATATATGTATATCGATAAATTTTATATACAAAGTACTGACTTTTCAAACTAAACAGCTGTACATGTGTTTACAACATTTCGATAGCAAAATTTCATTTATTAAAAAGCAAATAAAAAAATAACTCTAACATGGTAAAAAATAGCCGTTGTGTAATAATGTAATCGCATAATCAATTGAAAATAATAATCTTTGTAAGGACTTTTTAACAATTTTTCTAACTATAACTTAGTTTTAAAATAACATTATAGATAAGCAACATTGTTATGTGCAGATCACTATTTTATTTTACTTTAAAAGGTCGCAATTTTTTTATCATCGAAACCTGGTTGTAAACAACATATTTAATTTGCAAATCTTTATTAAATTATCAATTTTTAACAAAAGTTATAACTTTTTTCAATAAAATTCGTTTCAAACATTTTTTGTAATATAACATTTCTACTTGCTAAAATATTTTAGTAATTAGTTTGTAACACTATTATAGAGTTTTCAAACATTTAAGAAAGTTTTGTAATAAAAAAGTGACAATTTAATCATTTTTGTTATTAACTAAAACATTCAATTAAAGTTTAATAAAAAAAATTCTACTTACTTTGAATTGAACAAGTTAAGCCGGAATTCGGATCTGAGATGTATAATTTGAATTATATAAAAAATTTTAGTTGCAATTTTTTAGACTTTAGAGAAGCTTTAAAGTTTTATAACTGATTTAAACTTTGTTTTTAGTATTTGTAGATCGTTTAAACAAAAATTCACTAACAGTTTAAAGTTTAGTTTAGTCAATCAAAAGCAAAGGTAATAAAACTATGAAATAAAAAATTAAAGTAAACATTGCTTGGGAAATACTTGGTTATACTATCAAAACAGTTTTACTAAATTTAATAATTTAAATATCTGCAAAAAAGATGCTGCTAACAAAAATGTTAAAAAACCATCATTTATTAGTTCCACTCCGTTTTGATCTTTACAGGTTTTTCTTTTTCCTCTTCCAATTAACTTAGCTTCAAGTAAACAAATATTTCTGTCTTTCTTAACTTGTCCTTTAAGTTTTGTTATATTTTTCAATAATTAATTATATACTATTTGGTTTCAAAATTTTAGTGCTTAAGTTATAAATATAAGTCAAATAAATATAAGTAAAAATTTATTTTTGTTTAACTATTGAAAGAAAGTAAGTAATAAAAATCAAGCTTTATAGTAAAAGTTTTTTTAATTTTTTATATTTTTGTAACATTTACAACACTAAGTTTAAAAAAAACTTCGAGAACAATTGAACATTCAAGCTTTACTCGAAAAATAAACAAGTTTTATTAAAAAATTTAACATCATTATACTTGCACTACTTTAAATTTATCGATTAAGTACGCTTGGTATAAAGACTAAACAAACTTTGAATTTCAACAAAACTGTGTTTCGAATTCTTTGAGTAACATAAAAAAGTTACAAAATCTAAAAAATACCATAATCAACAATTTTAAGACAGCTATGTATTTTTTGTGATTTTAATATTTTTAGAAAATTCGAGTCTTTTATTTTCTTATTGTTTTTAAAATTTTTCCAAAATATTGTTGCATTTGTCGTTGAGTTGCAACACAGTTTGATAGAGCTCTGAAGCATATATCCATTGGTTTTAGAATTTCCTAAACGTTAAAAAAAAGTTTAAGAAACTAGTTGTTTTAAATAGTTTATTATTTAAAACGTTTATTATAACACTATTTTTGTGTTTTGCTCAAAACACAGAAAAATTCAAAATATTTTACACAAATCTTAAAAATTTAAGTACAAAATATGATACTTAATAACAACGAATTGTGCAAAAAACTTTTTGTATATTAGAAAAATACATGTTAATATTGTACAGAGAGTTAATAAAATAATAAAGTTTGTCTATTAAATGCTTTTAAAGTTGTTTAGTAGAGTTTCGCTTAGATTTGCAATTTTTAAGTTTTTCGTAAAGTAATATCTATATAATGATTTTTTAAACAAAATTTAAGAGTAAAGGTATTATATACGATTATTAAACAAACAAACTGTACAAACTCAAATTTATTTTTAATTTTGTTTAAATACCTGAGCATATGTAAAATAAAACAATGTAAATCCGAATTTTAGTTAGTTAAACAAATTGAAGATAAATATACTTGAACTAATTTTATTTTATTGTGTTTTACATTATTAAACAATCTTTTTTTGTTCTTTGATAGTTTGTGTTTTTTATATAAGAATGTAGTTTTACACTTTTTTAAATTAAAATAATTTTATATTAGAAACAATAAACAAAATAGTTAACAGTAAAACAAACCTTGGCTGTTATAAAGTTTGGTAAATTTATAATTTTTTTTTGTAGTTCTTTTTGCATATTTAATGTTTTTTTATCGGCCAATGTAAGTTTTTTAGACTTGAAGTTCGTAGTTAGTTTTAATAAAATATTAAACTTTATGTCATAAACTTTTTTCAATTAGTTGTGTAATTGTTATAAGTACTAGAATGCGAAGTTTAAATAACTGTAAATTGTAAAGCGAAAGAATAAAACTAGATCTTTATACGTACAGAATGAAATATAAGTTGACTGAAACTTACCTATTCAACTATTCAAAAGATTAAGAGTAGATAACAATAGAAAGTAGTTAGGTGCAAACATAGTTTGTTATTCCAAATCTGTGTATATTTTAACAAATTTAAGTTTTAAATATCAAAAAAGAAACAATAATTTAAAGTGTTTAGGTTGTTTATCTAATACTATCCTGCAGATTCATATAAATTTCGCTTTTGTCCTGTTTTTTTAAAATAAAACTAGTTCAGTAATTAAAAATCATCATTAAAAATAGTAAACTTAGTTAAACTTAATCTGATTTGTTTTAAAAATAAGTTTAATGCTTGTTGAAGAAATTTGTATATTAAAATTAAAGTTGTAAAAAGTATAATGTATATTTTTATTAGACTTGAAATATTAAAAACATAAATTATGTATTTGTTATTCATACTATAAATTGTCTAAGCGTGTAATTTTTGTTATCTGTAAAGTTTATTGTTGTAGAAATAAAACAGTTATCAAAATACATAGTTTCTAGTTCTTTAAATATAAATATTATTTAAATTCTAATATCTAACAATAAAAAAATTTACAGCTTAAACGAAACAGCTAATAATATAAGATGATTAAAACAAATACAGCTACTATCATTTTGTTGATATTTACAATGATATTAAGCTTCTCTTATAGTGAGTTATTTCAGTTTATTTATGATAATAGTATGTAACGATAATAAATATTTTTTTATAAATTTAAGATGTTCAACTAGTTAACACTTTTAAATTATTTACTCTTTATTTCTTTATACAACTAAAAATTCAGTTGTTGTATGAATATATTTAAAATTTTAAAGTAACAACAAATGACATGTTCAGCACTATAATGATAAAAAAACATTTGTCAACTAAATTTAGTATAACATTTGAACTAAAACTTTTGTAATTTGAGTTCATAAGAAATTGAACATTATACAAAATTATTTGAAATTATAAAGTAAAAATAAGCGACATTTTTAGCAAAATGTTTAAATTTTTGTAATTCGATTTAAAAAAATAGTCTGACCTGTTTTTTTGCTATAACATACCAATCTGATCAACAGTTGAAAGTAAAGTTGATCTTGTTGGTAGACGAAGATTTGGAGAAAAAAGATTGAAGTTTAAATGCAAATTTAAAACAAAGGAAGATAAAAATGTTATATGGACATTAAATAATAAAAACATAGAAGGATACCCTGAGTTTTCTGTGACTCACAAGTACAAAAAGAAACAAAACTTAGTTGTTAGTGTAATGGAAATTTTGCACCCAAAAATTTTTTACGGCTATTCTACTGTTAGTTGTAGAATGAACAGAATTGTTCACAGATTTCCAAATGTTAGAGGTTTGTAAAATATTTTTAGGTAATATTTTATGCTCGTGAGCTATGCAAATTTCAAACTTTTTGTAAAAAAAACTAACATTTGATTAAAAAATTAAGAATAGCGTTTAAACTCAACATTTTTTTACAATAAGTATATTATATACCATATTTTATGGAGATCTAACTAAATGCAATAAAAGTTTTTTATTTAAATTGAGTGTTTAGGTTAAACTTTTGTTTGTTTATTAGTAATAGGTTAAAAGCTATACAGCCAATAATAAAGCTTTATTGAAATTAAAAAAACATACTACCAAATCTTAGTTTTATAAATAAAAAGCAATTTAGAATCACTTTAACTGAAACTTTAGTTAACTTATGATGTAGCTTCTTATATTACTTAAATATTATTACTATTTATTGTAAAAGAACTTATAGAAAAAATTTAATTTTATTTATTATTAATAAATATCTTTAAAGTAAACTTACAACTACTTAGGTGAGTTAAAAAAGTGATCTTCAAGCTAATCAAAATCTGTGCACCTTAATTTGCAAAATTAAAATTGTGTGTACCCTAATGTGTAAATAACAAGTAAAAGTTTCAAGTTTCCCGTAATATCTAATGCAGAGCTTCCGAAATATTTCTCAAAAACGACCATAAATCCCTTAAGGCTTTTTTTTTTTTGCTTTTCATCATTAACTCTATAATTTTTAGTGTAAGTTTCAAAATTTATGATAATTTTTTAAGATTCATGCACCCCAAAATAAATTTCGTGCACCCAAAACTTTTCGTACAACCTAAAATAAATTTCGTGTACACTAGTGTGCATTGGTGCACACTTTGAAGGCCACTGAGTTAAAATATTCAGTTACAGTTATGGTAGGATTAATGTTTGAAAATAACTACTTTCAAACTTCTTGCAACTTTTTGTTTAAAATCAAATTTTGTCTAATGGTAAGGGTTAAGACAAAATTTATGTTGATAAATGTTTTAGTCGATTTATGATAAAAAACTTGTTTTGTACGTACTTACATAATAAAACATTTTAACTTATAGGGATGACAAAATTTATAGGACAAGGAGTGTTTTACTATTGGTACGACAAAAAAAGTAAAGAACCAACATATAACAAATCAAGTTTCAAAAAGTATTGCAAAAGTTGGAACATGTCTGTCTACCGTTGCGAAGAGGGAGGTTTGATAAAACAAACATTCAGTATATAGTATGACTAGATTTTTTTCAATAACTAAACATATTTTTTAGGAGCAGTATGTGCATGCGCATTTGTTGGTGAGTAAAGCATTTATATAACTTGTTTACAAAAGCTTTTAAAATTTTTATTTCTTAACTTTATAGCTAACTTTTTAAACCAGATTACTTAATAATACAAATAGCTTTTTAGGTAATTTAAAAAACAAGTTTTGTTAAATACTAAAATTAAACACATCAAACTTTTCATTTAAAATAATACTTTTAAAACCGATCTAAATCGTTTAATTTATGGACGGTTTAAAAAAAATGTATAAGTAAAGTGTTTTCCTAGCTATTTGTTTTCATCACTAAAACAATGTTTAACGTATTGTAAAAGTACTAACTGAGTTTATATGAACTAAACTAAATAAAGACCTACTTAACTTCCGATTGAAAAATTTTATATTAAAAGTATAACATGTTTGTTTAACACTTACATAAACAACACTTTTTTAATTAAAAAATATAGATTATGTAGATATGACAAATTTAAACAAAATAGCATTAAGTATTTAATAAGCTTACGTGACACTAAAACTTTTAAATGAAACCAAATAGTAAAGTAAATACTAAAATACTGAAGTTTTTATTGTTAAGTCAGAAAACAATAAAAGACTATATGGTTAGCTTTAATATTTAAACTTTTGAGTATAATTGAATTACGTTGTAATAAATTTTAGGTTGAATATATACAAAAAATACTGTTGTAAAGTGTCTAATTATTCTAAAAATAGTCAATAAAGTGTTTCATATAATGTAGATTTACTGCTAAAAACGAGCTGAATTCGTTTTAACTAACATAGAAAAGTTAAAAAATAGTTATAAACATTTAAGTTGTAGGCACTAGTAGGTTAAAAATATTTTAGTAAATTAACTGTTTTTAAAATTTTATATGTTGGTAATTGTGTTGGTAAAAGATGAAAAAATCAGGCTTCAAACCTACGGATACTACGAATGATCATGTAATAAAACCCGATCCATTTATATCGATCAGCATTTTCAACAACTTAACATCACCAAAGGATGTACGTTTATAACTTAGATATTCCCAGCTATTATGGTTGGTTATCATTAGAAAATATTACAACTTCAAACTTCATCATTGATAAATCATTAAAGAAAACAATTGATAAGAGCGACAACCCATGGAATAAATGGATGGAAATACGTCCAAACACAGTTTACGAATCAACTGTAAGTTTTTTTAATTTTGGACTATTTCTTAACAGTTTAAAATGAAACATTTCATTGAATTTTGATGTTGAGCCATGGTGAACTAAAACTTAAAGCAAAAAATCTTTTTAAAGAGATAAAATGTTCTAAACAGTTAAAAGAAATTTTAAATGTAACTGTTTAATGCATACTTACACTTTTATAAAATTAAAAAATTAAAAATAATGACGGACTTGACTTCACGTTTTCATAGCTTCAAGTTTTCCCACCTTTTTGGACAAGCCATGGAACGCCTTATTATATAACCTATGATCTAAAAGTAAGAAGCTCATCATTAAAACCTAATGTTCCAACCATACTTAATTCCACTAGAATAAACGAATGGTGCGAGTTGTTTGTTCAATTTCCATCTAATGTTGATGTCTCCGATACGTACGAACATTTTGTAAGTTTTAAAGAAATTTTCCTTAAAATAGCGTACGTTTTGGTACTTGGAGACAGGTTAGAAACTCAAAATTTAATGTTTTATTTAAAGAATAATAATTAAAATTTTAAATTACAATTTATTTTAGTTTTAGTTTATTCATAGACCGGTGTAACTTAGAAAAGTAAGCTCATTAAAGTATTAGAATGCAAAATATGTTTTTTGAAATTCTCTTCATATTTAAAAACACGCTTATCAAAAGTTATTTTGTTTTTTGTTCGTCTAAAACTAATAAAGCGTTTTTGACACTGTTAAGTTAACAAAAAAGTTCGAATTAAACTATTAATTTTTCTACAACATAAGTTAAGGTTGAAAAATTCAATACTTTTATTTTGTAATTTTTAAATTTATACTTTATATTACAAACAAAAATATACTATATTAGTTTTATATTAGTAACATGAGAGTTTATATAAAAAAGCTGTACACCATATTCTCTACAGTTTTATAGAATAACTAAGCCAACCATGTCTTACATTTTTCATAGATTTTTTAGGTCCTTATTCAATAAAGAAAGAAATAAACATGACACTTTTTACCAAAGAGCTATAACATGCCTATCACAAAATTTTATTTTCTATAATACTGATTAAATTATATTGTAATTTTGAATAGTTTGCTATTTATGAACAATAAAGTAATTAAAATTTTAGATACCTCAGTTTACTGTTGATGATCGCATAGAAAATGAAGTCTTGAGAGTAACAGACGAGAAGTTCAAAGTCAAAACTTCTTCTGGTAATCAGACAATCCGTGTGAGAATATTTGTCTACTGTTGAGAAGTATAATGGCGACTTAAGCAATGCTATTAGATGCAACTAAACCAAATTAAACTGTAATACTTAAATTATGTTTTTTAAATAAATAAATATACATATAACTGTAATGTGTATACAACTTACAATCAACAAAAACGTTTGTTCTATAAACTTTTTTTTTTGCAAAAATACTTTACTGGTAAAGTTTTTTCTACGTCTTTTTCTGTATTTACCATTAGTTGTTGCAAAACTAAATAAAAACTTATTTAAAAAACTCCAAAAAGTTATAAGAGCAAATCAATGTCAGAATACTATAAAGTTAAAATTCTAAACTTTTCAAAACTATATATACATAAAATTTGTTATTTGTTCATAAGTTTTTACACTTCTAAATTATAATTTCAAAAGTTATCGATATATTATTAACTTAAAATTTAGTATTTATACTCAACTTTATGCAATGTTTAAACTTCATTAAAATTATCAGATATTCATTAGTTATATAAATATTTTATTTTAATTTTGCGCCAGGTACTAATTAATTATTATAATTTAAAAGTAAAAAGGAAATTACTAAACTAGAGTTATTTTAAAAACAATACCGTGTAACAAAAATACTTTAAAACTTAAAAAAAATATTTTTATTAAAAAATAGTACTGCAGTACTAACTTCAAAATATAAGTAAAACTGGAATAAAATTTATAAGACCAAAAAACAAAAATTGTAAAATAGCACAAATGAAAACATTATTATTAATTTTATATTAAATTAAAATTATAAACTGAATGTTATATTATATCAATTTCGTTAAAACAAGATATTATTCAGCAAAATAATTTTGTTAACCTAAACCTCCAAAAACAGTAACAAAAAGTTTTTAAAATAAGAAAATGAATTTCTTTTCAACCCAGTTTCCTATCTGACATTTAGTATTGTATTGCTTAAAGAATAAGAAAAGTCTTTAGTCTTGTTTACTCAAATTGTTTTTTGTTTTTCACACTAAGTATAACTAAAGTTCAACACACAAAAGAAACACTGAAATTAAAAACCTAAAGTTGTAAATGTTCCAAGGTAAGAGTTTAGATATATTTTAGTTGTTATATATATAGCTATATTTTAAAATACAAGCTCCTTTTTTTTTTCTTTTAGCAAATTGATAAGATAAATCAAGTAAATTATTGTATGAACTAGTATTCTTGTACATTAATTGTTTAAAAAAACCTTTTAGTGCTTTAAAAAACTAAAAAATACTAGTTATCAGGTCGTTTTACTTATGTAGACTTTATTTTTTAAGTTCTAAATTGCATTAAATTTAGAGAACAGCTATTTGATCGATACTCTCTATTGTAAAAGCAAAAAATTAGAGATTGTTTGAACAATGTATTAGCCAAACGTTACGTGTATAAGTAGGCTAAGCAACGTTGTTTGCAGCTTTATATAGAACACTCGAACACTTTAACCTAAATAGTTGCTAAAATTGTTATTCATCCTAAAGTACTATAGAATGTTTTTTTTACAATTATATCATTAAATGTTTGTATTTTATAGATATAGAAAGAGTTGCATTTTTGAAAATTATTAAAAAGCTCTTATATATTTTCAGTTTGTTTTACTTATAAAATTATATAAGACGGGTTTAAACGAATAATAAACTTTAACATCACTTTATAGTGGAAAGTTTATAGTTGTTGTATCGTTATTTTTTCTTTCGAATGCAAATTTAATTTTTTTGTTCACTTGAAAAATGATATAACTACAATTTTATAATAGCCGAAATCGTACATATTCAAATTTTTTATCATTTTTTTTTTATCGATCTTGAGAAAAAAAAATTATTACTAATTTTTAATTGTTTCTAATGTAAACAACTACTTACTATTTTAAAGCTAATAACTATTTTACATTTTTTTAAACTTATTTAGTTATACTAAATACAAAAGAAATTTTATCTACAAAACAATTAAAAGATGTAAGTAAACGATAAAAAAAATATAAAGCAAATATAAAACCAAACTAACTTATTTGAAAAAAATTACCCAAAAACTGTGTAGATAAAATTTAAAACTATTGTAATGTTTATACTAACTTAAACATGTCTTTTTTTACTTTATACAATTTTTTCATTTAATGCAAAACTTAGATAAGTTTTGCATGTATATTTTTTCTAATATTTTCTAATATTTTCTTTGTAATAAAAAACGTTTAAATTTAAGCAGAATGTTTTTACAAAGTTTTCTAATCTAACATGTTTATTTAAACTGAATGAAGGCATTTTTTACAAAAGTTTTAAGTTTAAGCCATTGCTTTTAAAGCTTTGTTGGAAATACGAATTTAATAAATATCTTAACTACTTTTTACAATATGATAGAGCAACTGTATACGTTGGTTAGCATTAAAAAATATCATAATGATCTGAAAAAAAATTTCCTTGATATTTAAACTAGTATTAAAGCATTATAAAATTTCTTGATAATATCTATTTAAATAGTTTTTTTCAATGATGTATGGAACCAAACCAAAATCACAAATATCGGATTATATAATACTACAAATCTATTATTATATAATTACCTTGATACCATAACATAACTAGTTCGCTTTTTATGCCTGCTTTTAAACTGCTAACTAACTTATAAATCTTATGTAACTTGCGCAACTGATAATAATTTATTGTAACTTTTATTAACTTATTTAATTTACACTTAAAATAAACAGTATTAAATAATTTAGAATTGAGCCTTAAGAATATATACAATACAGTTTTAAAAATAATGTTTTTTTGATGAACATAACTTAATACTTTTTTTATTGTTTGTACTACTGTTTATTGAACGATAAAAAAAAAACACTTAAAATATTTTTCAGGACATAGTGTACGAAAAAACATTTTGAATATCGAGTCGCACACCTTGGGTACCTTTTCACGTCACGTCAAGGACAAGAACTTTGTAAGAACAAAAAAAAAACTGAAGTAAACAAACTTTTGAAGTTAATTAAATAAAAATAAATTTATTTATGAAATATATTTTCTAAATTATCCTTATGTTAGTTTAACGTAAAATATATCTAAAAACAGACATTTTCCAATTTTTTTTAGTATAATTTTTTTTTTCAATCTAGCTTATTAAACAAGTAAAACTATATGTTTTAGGTAGACTAAAACTTTAAAATATTGTTATAAATATTTGTTTTGTCTTATATTTTAGAGAAATACGATATAGTGGTTTATTGAACAAAATCGAAAAATTGCTCAAAGTTTTCTGGTTAAAGGACCTGGGTACTCAAAAAGACCTCTCGGTCATCGAGTTGCATACCTAACTTAATCAAAATTATAATGAACTACAAATGAAAAAAAAACTTTACAGGTTTTAAAAAGTTTAAAATTATTTAAAATCTTAAAGAAAAGACCAAATTTAGGATTGTTTTAAGAAATCAAAAAAAATAGAATCTGTTCCATTTTAAAAGTTCTAAAAGTTTAGCTGTAAAACATTAATACAAATTTTATTGATGAATGCCTTCAATTTATTATTTATAAAAACTAAACAGTGAATTTGAAACAACTAATATTTAGTTTATTATGGAAATACTTCATAATTAAAAAGTAATATTGATATTTAAATGGTGTGGAGAATACTATATCATATTGTAGTATTTGATAATAATAAAACTAAAAAATTCAAACTTAAGACATCCAGTAATTGTTTACAGTTTAATAAATTTATTTTATAAATTGTTATAGCTTTATTTCCTTTCAAATCGTTCCTTTTTATTTAAAACAAATAGGACTTTAATCGTATTTTATTAATATATTAATTCAATTTAACTTTTTTTTCTAAATTGTTTTTTATTCAATTTTTTATAATTATACCGTGTTAATTGTGCAGTACAGGAAAACTTTTTATCCGGCTAACATAAAATTATACAGGTAAATTTTAGATCCAACTTTCACTCATAATACAAAGATTAGTTTGAAAATTAGCAATTCAATTATTGTTATATATTCTTTAACTTATAGCTTATATATTTTTATATAGTTTAATGGAAAAATAAAAAAGGCGCTCAAAATAATTTGTTCTAGAACCTAGTGCAAGAAAAAAATACTTTCGGTTTTCGAGTCGCACAACACGGATACCTTTTAACGTCTTGTCCAGGACATTTTCGACTTTGCGTCTATTGTTTTATCTTGATTTGAATATTCTGTAATAGTTATTCACTTACTAGTTTTCTTACTAATTTATTGATACTCATCAGACTACCTTAGTTTTTAGTCCACAAATTCATCCACCAACTCTAATTTCTTACTTTTTAAAATTTTAACGCATCATTTTCAACCCAAAAACGCTTTTGACTAAAATCTCCTTTAATATTTCATTTTGAGAACACCGTTTTTTTTAAATCATTAAAATTAAATAAATGTGTTTTAGGAAATAAGTTTTAGCACTTTAAACTTAATTTTATAGCAGAAATTGTATTTAACAAACTGCTTTTTAAACCAAGTAATAAGAATAGGCGAACTTTGTTTCAATTTTACAGCTTATTCTTATTTGGATGTGAAACAGTTTTGGAAGACTCAAACTACTTGTAAGAAACTCAAACTAGAAGCTACCATTGTAGACGACTGTTTTTTCTTCTGTATCAATTATTGTTGATGCTTAAAAATAAAATATTTTATACATTACTTTTATATTTAATATAAAAACTTTATAAGATTTTCTTAATTATTTATTTGGTTAAAAATGTTTTAAAAAGAAAAAAAATAATTAAAGCTTTATAACATAACAAAATTTAATAACTCACAATAAATTATATGAAAATAATAAAAATTAACCTTTAGTTATATATTTTTCTTTTACTCATAGTTTTCAAAAAAAAAAGTTTTTAATTTTAAACTGGATAGTTAAGATAAATGAAACAAGAGATGTTCATTATTATTCACTGTTTATATCGCCCATTTATGGAAAATTTTTGACTAAAAGGTAAGCAGTATTATGAAACACAACTTAATTCGCAAAAATTATGTAAACTTTAGTAGTATAAAACTTCATACGTTCAGCTTTTTTTTAATATAAATATTTAAGAATTCATTTGATATTCAATTTTGTTTGAAGACTTTACTATTGTTGTAAAACTTCTTAAGCACAAAATTTTAACTTAAGACTTCAGCATATACTTTTATGTAAATATTTTACTTATTCTGAATCGTAAAAACTTTATGTCCTGGACAAGAATTTAAAAGGCATAAGTGGTGTGCAACTCGACAACTGAAATTTTTTTTGTGCACCAGGTCTTAGGACCAAATATTTTGAGCGTACTTTTAATCGTTCAATAAACTATGTATATATGAGGTGTAATAAACGAAATCAAAGAGTATCAAATGATGCTTTGGAAGTAACTTTTAAATTACAATGCAAGTTTTACTCAGTTTTAATTCATTTCTTAAATTATATCCATAAATTACTTCTTTACAATTTATATAAACTTATGTAATTTATAATATAAAGTAAAGTTGTTAGCTATCATTAAAAAACATAACCTAATTTTTAATTTGCTTAACTAAATTTTAATATTCTTTAGATATAATATAAATCAATACTTCAAATGTTTCAAAGGTAGTCTTATATTGTATACAACAAAAATGTTATAAAAACATAAGCATTAACTGCCGAAATAGAAAACTTTAATAAAAAAAATCAATAAAAAAACAAAATAAGGCTAAGTTAAATTAAAACATCAAAATAATTAAATTGCAGAAGATATAGTGTACTAAAAATATATTCATGCATGTACAAAGACTTAGTCTATAAAAGTTTAATGAGGTTGAAACTTTGTGATAAAATAAAATATATTTTAAAACTGCATAGAAATTAAGGCAGTTAGGCTAGTTTAAATAATGAAACGGTTAAAGTTTTAGTTGCTAATAATTTTTGTGATTTGTTTTACAACAACATAGACTAAATTCAAGGCCCTAATTATAAACAGAAAAAAGTGATTGAAACACATAAGGTGATTTGCTAAATGCCAAAAATAGTTTTTGATACATGTTTAAAGTTCTTTAATATTATTTGAAAAATCATTACATATTTTGTAAACTGTTTTTATTGTTGCATAGAACAACAATAGGGCTTCAAACATAAATATTTTTTTTACATTTTACTACTGATTAAATTTAAATGAAAACTCAAACTTATCAAATGTTCTAATAGCTTATATAAAAAATTTATGAGCAAAGTTAAAAGTGAAAAGTTAAAAATATTTTACAACAAAACCTTATAGGTAGAACTATAGTAGAGTACTTATACTACTGTATGATCAAGTAATAAGACAAAATATATAACTTTTTTTTTCTTTATTTCATGTAACGCTCCTTATAAGCCGCGCTATGCCAGTTTTCTGCTCTTTCAAAACCATTCTTGCGCTTGTTGTAGTCGTCAAAAGTTTGCAGCAAGTCTCTTTCAGTTGCCAACGCAAACGGACCTCTGTGAAAAACTGGCTCTTTTATTGGTTCACCCGCAATGTACAGCAACCTGCAAGGCTGCGAAGTCTTGTTCTCAATTGTAACATGGTCACCAGTTTTTTGAAACTGAACTGCATCATGAGGTTCTGCTTGCACACCGCTTACTGTTGGGTTTCCTTCTATGACGTAGACAAACACGTTCCAGTGCGAAGGACCAGACTGTTCATGGCGGGCTAAAGGGTCCAACCTGAAGTCCAAGTAGGTGATTGGTGTGCGAGTGAAGACTGCAGCTTTAGTTTCCAAGCACTCCCCTGCCAGCACTGTCACATTCACTCCGCTTCTACTTGCCTTTGGAATGTTTGCCTTAGTTAACTCCTGGTAGTTGGGCTTACAAAACTTATCTTCTGCTTTCAAGTTCACCCACAGCTGGGTAACCCAGCATTCCTGGTTGCCATGAGGAACTTCTGCATGAACAATCCCCTTCCCCGCAGTCATCCACTGGAGGTCCCCTTCTCTGATTACTCCCTGGTTGCCAAGGAAATCTTCATGCTGGATTGCACCTCCCAGCACGTAAGTCACTGTTTCAAAGCCCCTGTGAGGGTGGTCAAAGAAGCCAGCCGGACGCTGAACCCTGCCTTCGTCAAACAGGAGAAATGGGTCTAGCTGTTGAAGACCTTGGGTCCCTATACCCCTGTGTACTTTTGCTCCAACCCCTTCTGACATTTCGGGGCTGTGTGTGACTTTTAATACTTTTCGAAGAACCGAAGTCATTTTTACTATACTTTGTTATACTTAAAAAAGGTATTTCTTTTTCAACTCGTTTTTGTTTTCAGTTGATATCCTTTTATCTAAATTTAACTTAGAAAAACTGTATGCTAAAACATTTTATGATCAATTGAAAATATCAAATTAAACTCTGGATTCTAGAACTTAGTTATACATTTTATTCAGTTAATAAAAGAATAAAAAAGTATATATTTTGTATCAATACATAAAAAATTGAATAAAACAGTTTAATTTTTTTTAATGAATTAAGAACTTGATTTAAAATTAACTGCAATACTTTAAGTATAACAGGGTTGCCAAGTTTTTTTTTTAATTCTCCCAGGTTTTCTGTTTTTCTTCAAGGTTTTTAATAGAATAAGATTTTTGGTTTGCTATTAGATAAAATTATATTTAAGGTACAAAATTGTCATAAACAGTATAACAACATTATAAGTTACGTAAAGCTATTTAAAATATTATTCTAGTAAACTAAAAATAATATTCAAAAAAAAAACTCATACATATGATAAATTTTTTTTATCTTATCAAATTTTAATTACTTTGCATATGAAAATTGTTTGAAATTCTAGGTTTTTTGGTGATTTTGTTTTAGACTCCAGGTTTTTTAGTTTCAATTGACTAAAAAATTAAATTTCATGTTTTTCCAGGATTTCAGGTTTTTTGGCAACCCTGTAATAAGTAGAGAAAAATTATTTTACTAAATATAGGGTAGCTAAAGGTTCATTTAAAAAAAATAGTGATCTACCAAATCCAAGATTTGGACAAATCCGGCCTTTTTGGACTCGGATTTGGCCGAATCCTAATTTCAAAATAAGACTCGGATTCGTCCAAATCCTTAATTTCAAAATAAGACTCAGATTTGGATTCGACCAAATCCAAAATTTTGGACTCAGTAAACCACTTTAAATTTTTTGAATTTTACTTAACTGTTTGTCAAAAGTTAAATGAAATGTAAAACTAGTTAATTATTTTCACGATTAAGTGGATAAAAAAATGGGCTTTCTCACTTATAAAAGCATTATCAATTTTTATTCAGAGTTTTGCACACAGTAAAAAAGCTTTGATATATTATTTTTGTTAGACTCTCAAATAAAATTAAGTAAATAGTTAAGGCGTTTAATCTCAGCTTTTTAAATAACCGCTCTTATTTTTTCATCATATGTTTAGTTTTTTTATGTTTGCTTGTTGTTATGAACTGCTGCAGTATTTAAACAAAGAAAAAAATGCACTTAAATATGTAACATTAAAGCAGATGCTTGAATACTTTTATCGATATAAATGTTGTTAATATTTTATTATTTATTAAACCGATAATTTCAATTTATGATATATATGTTATAACTTGAAACATTTTTTATATTTATTTTAAATCAATGTTCTAAAAGTAAAAAAAATATGTTAACAATAAAATATTTATTAATTTGTAATGAACTGCTGCAACTACTTTTATTGTTCATTGTTGAACTCAGAATAGTAAGAGAATATTTAGAGCTTGCTGCAGTCATGAGAAATAAGGCTTAAATCAATAATGCATTAATTCATTAAAAAACATTTGCCTAGTGATTTATAAAAGTTTTGAAAGCAGCTTATATTTTTTGAGTAAGAAGTTTTATAAAACTGTTGTGTGGTTTCTTTTGTATAATAGATACTTCACCCATACTATATTGCCTAATTTTATATAAAGTAGTCTCCAATAGCCTTTAATATTGATAGATAATATCACTGATACATTATAATAAGTTAGTATAAAAAGCATCTTATTTTTATTCTGTCTAATTTAAATAATACAAATACCAAACTACCCGCAGAGGGTCCTAAGCATAAACGTGCTAGGAAGTAACCCTGTCTGGAGGAAAAACTTGGGCAAAAGGTCAGGTTGACAATCTTCCTACAGACAGTCAGCCAGACCCAACGGAGATATTTTAACATT
>NW_028139630.1:0-55340 GCF_965202585.1 Thalia democratica
TACCAAAACACATCCAAATCAAGACTCCTCATATGGATTTTACAACATGACCAAAAAATGTGCTGTACTCCCTACCCCTAGATCATGTAATGTTTAAATTACTCAACATTGTCATAGTAATATTTAATGTAAAACTCAATGTAAAAAGTAATTAATTAGAAAAGAGAAATGAAACAACAGTATACAACAATTTGAATATTATTTCTCTCAAAGTTTTATTTACCTCCAAACATCAATTCAATGACAATTTCAAAATAAAACAAGAAAATATATAGTTACACATAAAAATTTGATACTAATACAAAAAAGAAATACATATGGTAGTTTTTAAATATATTTTATCAATAAAACAGTTTTGATTTTAGCTTGAGGTTACAATTCAAATTATAAAATTTATACACTGCTATATGATGTCATGGTCTTTTACTATTTTTGGAATCAATTGATACATTTTTAGTGATTATCTACAATTAAAAACTCCATAATTCAAAAAAACTTATATAAGTTTAAAATATTAGATTAATGATTTAATTTGTAATGAAATCCTCTAGCTAGAGGGTTACTTTAGTTTTTGTCTTCCATGAGAAATCTATTTTACTTTCTGACTTTACTGGCTTTATCTTGAAAACTATTTAAAGATTTAAAAATCTGTAAAAAGCAACATAGAGCTTAATTAAAACTCAACAAAATAAATCAATTTGTTATAAAAATTATTTATGCTCTATGCCCTTAAATAGCAGTACAGTATCTATAAGATTTAGATTGAAAAACACCATTTTAAGATAAACTTATTACTACATATGATCAAAAAAGATGTGCTCTGAAAAAGCTTGAAGAAAATCTAAAAAACGTAGAATATTGGAAAATCTTTGATTAACCTGGAGTTTTAAACAAATTGCACAGTATTGTTTAGTATTATTAATAATTGAATATTAAAATTGTATAAGTATTTGATTTGACTACATCGCACTAATTTACATTCAGTTGGGATAGTTAGTATAAAATAATGATATTTAGATTAGATATAAAAATCTATAACATACAATTTTTTTTGTATTGTCTGCAATTTTATTCATCATAAAACACATTTAAAGAAGCATTATAGTATCATTTTAATGTTGTTTTACAATTTACAATTACAGACTGTTTTATATCTGAAATTTTATACTATAAATGAACAAAAAAAATGGACTTTCAAAAACCTGGAAGAAGTTCAGAAAACCTGGAAAAAATTTCAAAAACATATGGCAACCCTAAAAGAGTATTGTCTTATAAACATATAAAACTGTTATTAAATTCACTCATTAAAAATTTTTTATTTTAAGTTTTCCTGGAAGCTTCACTAAAAAGTTTCAAAAGCTTCACTAAAAATATTTCTTACCTTTTTAATTTTGAGCTAAAGACCTCAAATGTTTACAAAATGTTCCTTGCAATATTTAGAATTATCTATCAAAACCTGTCTCAAAAAACTTGAAGAATATATGACTAAATAAAAAATGTCTAATTTTCCGTATATCTAAAAAAAAACTATCTAAAAATTAAAAAACTCTGTCTCAGAAATTTTCTTAATTTTTTAAAGATTGACTGAGAAATTTTAAAAAGACTGCTCTAAATTTGTAGAAGGAGATATATTTTAAGAAAAAAAGTACTTTTTACCTATTTAGTT
This sequence comes from Thalia democratica, assembly GCF_965202585.1. Taxonomy (NCBI): domain Eukaryota; kingdom Metazoa; phylum Chordata; class Thaliacea; order Salpida; family Salpidae; genus Thalia; species Thalia democratica. Next base: position 1,667 of record NW_028139630.1, read on the forward strand.
CAAATCTAGCATTGGGAACCTATCAAAATTTTAAACTTTGACCGCCTGCACCATATAAGTTTTTTTATTTTCTAACAAAAAGTAAAGTCTTACTGGTTCTTACTAAAAACTAAGTTATTATTCTTACAATGCACTTAAGTTTCTTTTAAAACAACTGTATACCAAATTATAATAACAAAAAGCTTATTACAAAAAAGTATTAAAAACAGTAATAATACTGGTATTTACTTGTATATCATTTCTTTGTAAGTAAAAAAAACTTAATTAATTTAAGATAAAATATTTTTGTAGCCTATAGTTAATCATTTTCTAACTCACAAAAAAGTTCAATACAAACATGTAGCAAGGTACTATTTGCCAAATATTAAAAAACTAGAATTAGGTAATTTTTAAAAATTTTATGAAAAGATTTGTTTAAAGCAGGTATCATAGAACTTTGTCTGTATCAAAAAAAGAAAATTTATTTGAATGCTTTGAAATCTCATTCTTTTATCTCATTATATTAAAACTCAAATTTGTAGGAAAAATAGAATCACTTTATGTATATTATCTTTAAATTTTTGTTAGTTACTACAACTTTAAATAATAAAGATTGAAAATGTTATTATACTATTTTAGTTAATTAAATTTTTTACTTACAAAGAAGTGATATACAAGTAAATACCAGTACTATAATTGTTTACTAATGCTTAGTAAACGTATTTGAAAATATATTATTGAAAATAAAAGCACCTAAAAATTTTTACATAACTTTAAAAATGAATAAGGTATTTAATTTACTAGATTTTTTTTGCTGTCAAACATTATTAAGTTTGTAAAAACACAGGAATCTTCAAAAAGTTGAATCAAGTTTAGTTAAACTCAGTTGAGTTGTTGAACTTTCAGTCTGGCTTTTTCACCTCAAAGAGTAGAAACCTCATAGTTTTTATTTTTCAACCTTTGTTATAATAACAATGTCTAGTATACTTATCATTATTCCAACAGTTGTATGCTTTTTATTCTTCAATTTGTATTATTTTCTGAGCAACATGTTTACCTTTACTATTTATGTATTGACAGCAATAAATAAACCATATAGTCCAGCGATTCTTAATCTGGGGTAAATTTACCCTGGGGGTAAATTCCTTTGTTTTAGGGAGCAAATAGTCTTAATTACAAATTATGTAAATTAATGTTAATAAATTATAAATTTAATTCATAAGTTATTATTTAACTGTAATTTTTTAAAGATAAATAAACTCCTTAATTTAACTAATTTTTATATTGAATAAGCATAAAGTTTAAAAATTTAATTTTTTCCACAAAATTAAACTTTTTTTGTATATTGGGGAAAAACAGGTAAATACTTTCCAAAAAGGAGTAAATTTGGTGTTAACCTTCTAAAAAGGGTAAAACATGAAAAAAAGATTATGAACCACTGATCTAGTCTATCTTCTATATTTTCATAAGGAACTAATAAGTAAAATCATTAAATTATTAAGTTATAATTTAATTAAACTTTCCGTAAAGCATTTTTTGTTGATGTTCAAAAAACAGTTAATTTTAGATTCATGTTATAAATAATATAAAATGCTTTTTATATGGATATTAATGAATTTAAGCTAATTTTAAATAGAAACAAACTATTGTTTTTTTATAGTGTTTTTAAACAGTCTTTTTTAAAGATTTTATAGACTTGATTAAATAGTTTTTAGTTTTATGTTTTATTTGAATCTTGTTTAGAAAAAAACTACATGAGACTTTTTATTCACTCTCAAAAGAACATGCTGATCAACTGTACTGATGTGCAAACAAGATATTGTTAGCACTTATCGTTTTACAACCAATGATTTATAATGAGGCCATTTATTTTTACTTAATTTAGCATAGACTCATGTATAAACCTTACAGTATAAACTATAAGTCAGTTATTGTATAATATGAAACATCATGTTAATTTTTGAGGTACATTCTTTATAAGAATTTTCCCATACAAACTTATGGAGCATGGTCAATTTTCGTGAACATTTAGAAGATTACTAAACATTTATTTTATTATTTATCTAGAAACCTCAGACTTTCGGCAACTGTTCTTTGTAATATTTATTCTCGTGTGGTGGAAAGGGTTTTGTTTTTGTAAAAAATAAAAGTTTCATGAATGACAAAAGTTTATTTTTTAAATTGCTTGATAAATAGAATGTGAGAGGTGAAAAATAATTTTAAAAAATGTAGTAGGATAGTGAATTTAGTGAAATCTTTTTTCATCTGTATAGTTTGCAGTTTTCATAAGAAACCTATGAAACTGTTAAACTTAAATCATTTATTTAAAAAAAAAGTTTTATTGAATTATAAAAAAAAGTAAAATCAACTGGTCGTTTAGTTAATAATAAAAAAAAAAGATAATCTTCTACTGTTTATGGCCTTAAAAAGTCAATGTTTTAAAATCTGTTCACAAGAATCTGGTTAGAAAATAAAAATATCATTATACCATTTGAAAAATCTGTTTTGTTTTTTAATCACAAATTATCACCACCTCCAACAAAACGTGCCATTTTGAAATGATGGGCGTGTTAAAAATATTTAATTAAACTTGTGGTTAAATATTTATATTACAAGTATCATGTTTTTTACCTTAGTTTTTCAAAAATAGAACAACTAACAAATTATTTATAAATATGATGCTAACAACTAGGCATACAATAATAAACAATACACATGTCAATGAATAATGCCTAAGAGCTTTGCAGTTTTATTATAAATATTTTTAATACAAGTTTACATTTATTATACTTTTTACAGCCACCACCTCAAACAACACTTGCCACGTTGAAATGATGGACATGCTTGATTGCTTGAAGAGAAACAAGGGTTGCAATCACAAGTGCGGGGAATTTATCACAAGTTTGCTCGCTTGTGAGAAGAAATACAAGGTTTGTTTGAAGTCGTAAATATGATTTGTTGTGAAAGTTTAGTAAGCTTGTGCATTGAAATTATTGCACGGTTCCTGAGCTGTGAAAAGCGGCGCAGATTTTAACTGAAGTTGTAAATGTTATTTGTACCTGTTTTGGGTGTAGGATATTCAACCTAATAATTTTTTTGGTTATTTTATATGTTATTGCTTTTTATAGTTACATTTCAATGATGCGTCTTGACATAATTCTTTTTTTTATTGGTCAGTTGATATATAGAACAAACTTCCAAATGAATTTTTTTTTTGCAAAAAAGTTAAAACATTTCGATTAAAATTAAAAGAGTTTGATTTATATAAAATGTAAAACTTATAAATAATTTTTATCAACCATTGGTTTAATTTTGACTTTTAGCTTAGTGCATAGTTTAATTTTATTAGCAGCACCTTTCCTCTATTAAGGCTATAGGGGGTAAGCCATTTTTTTACAAGTTGTTCTTATTTTATAGAGTTTTTTCTAAGCTTCAAGATGCTTTTTATTGTTTTAAAAAATTCGAATTGCTTTTTGAGATATGACCAGTCAAAGTCGGGCCGCATAATAGGTTCCATATGGGAAGGGAAAACTAAAACAGCAAAAAAAGACTATTTTATTTAAAATCTATCTCCTACTTTTTCAAGCAATCTTTTTCAGACTTTCACAATCTAATCTTTATACAATAACAAAAAAACGTTACTTTAGACTTCAAAAAAATAGTTTTAAATATTAAAAAAAAAAGACTTTTTTTTAATTTTTGTGATAACCTTTTTTTAATTATTAAAATTCATAAGTAACGTCTTTTTCTTTTAATATAAGGAACATTATCTAAAAATTTGAAGAAGATTGCTTGAAAAATGAAGGAGGAGATAGATTTTTAGTGAATTTTAAAATTTCCAAGAAAATTGACCCCAAAAATTTGCGGTCCATACGATTGTATTGGAAACTTTTTACAAAAAATAAAATATCTTAAAAGTTAAATGTTATTTTTTGAATTTTATAAAAACTGGCTTGTAGTTTGTAATCAAACCTTTCATAATAAAAGCCTAAGTTAATTTTTGTAAAAAAAGTGTTTAACCCCCCTATGGACTTAATGATGAGTCTTTTTTCATTGTGTTCAACAATTATTTATCTGGCCAGTTTATTGTTGATGTGCTTGCGGCTTTAGCTTTTTATCTTTGTTGTTAGTCAGTGCATTTAAATATTTCATGTTGATCACTCTACATCAATGCGTAAATAAGTAAAAGTTTGTAGTTGAAATTTTGCTTTTTATATTAATCTATAAATTTTATATCTAAATATGTTTTTTATCTTTGTTTTAAACAAAATGAACTTTTTGTTTTATTTTATTTTTGATTTTTTTGCCATGTGTCTTTCTGTTCAAGTGACCTAGGTTTTGATGCCTAGGTCCATCATATGGAAAATAAACTTGTAATAATAATAACTAACACAACTGCATAATTTAAATCATACAATTAGGTTAAAAAAGACTGTTGCAAAAGGGCCAAGAATTTTTTTAATACTTAAGTAGAATTGCTAAGTACACTTGTATTCGAGTTAGTTAATGAAAAGTTTTTACAATTGAACAGAAATTGTTTTGACGGCAATGAAAAATTTAATTATAAAAAACTTTTAAGTTTTGATATCTAATTATTTTGATTGTCATTATTTGAGTTAAAGAAGAACAATTCACAGGCAGAACAGGAGAAGATCAAGATTGAAACTCAAGCTTCGGGTATGACTGAAGAAGGCCGCATTGATCCCAAGGTGAGTTGTATAATATTTTCAGTATTATTTTCGGTAATATTTGTTATTAAAATACTTATCGAATACCCAAGGATGAAACATTATTTTCATTAATACTTTCAGTATTATTTGTTGTTAGAATACTTATCGAATACCCAAGGTTGAAACATTATTTTCATTAATATTTTAAGTTTATTTGCTGTTAGAATACTTATCGAATACCCAAGGTTGAAACATTGTTTTCATTAATATTTTCAGTATTATTTGATGTTAGAATACTTATCGAACACCCAAGGTTGAAACATGTTTTACATTAATATTTTCAGTAATATTTGTTGTTAGAATACTTATCGAATACCCAAGGTTCATGTTTTACATTATTTTCATCAATACCTTCTATATTGATAATTCTTATTTATTGACCCCAAGGTAGCATACATGCAGGGTTGTCACATGGTCAGGAAAAGTCAGGAAAAATTAAAAAAAATGAGAAAAGTCAGGAAATTTGATAAAATAAAAAAAAGGTCAGATTTTGTCAGTTTAAATTTACAGAATTCTTTATTTACTGACCCCAAGGTAACGTGCATGTCATGTATTGTTTTCATTATTTTAATTGGGACAATATTATTGATTATTAATCAAATTTCGTAGGTGGCCAACAACCTGCTGGGGAAAAACCCGAACCAGCCGAGCAAGGAGGGGTGGTCCGAACAGCGGAACTCGCTGGTGAAGCTGGACAGCGTCAAGGTGCAGCCGTTCCCGTATGAAGACGATGGCAGGCAGTACAGGAGCAAGTATTAAATTAAAAATTAATAAAAAATATTTAATTGGAAAAATATTCAAAACTGTTCTGAAATGCATTTTAAGTTCAAGCAGTATATGGTTAATTCGGTTTATTAATTAATAAAGTTCTTTGCTGTTATTTGTTTAAATTTGGTTAAATACTCGTATTTTGTTAGGAGCAAGTATTAGAAAAAAATAATATTATATTACAATATACAAAATATTAATAAGTTGAATTTGATATACTGGGTTTACATTGTAAGATTTATTAATTAAAAACTTTAAAGATGCCATAAGCAAGTATTAGAAAGTTTATTGAATAAAAAAATAATTTCAAATAGAAAAATATTCAAAGCTGTTCTAAAACACATTTTAAGTTTAAACAATACTAGTTTAACTGGTTTACAAAGTTCTTTGCTGTTGTTTCTTTAAATTAAGGTTAAATAATCGTGTTTTCTATTTATATTATTTTTATTAGATTTTTTATTTTAGTTAATATGCTTAAAAATTTGTTCTGCTATAAACTTAAAGCTCACATAACTTGTTTTATACACTAAGAGGAACGATAGTTCTATTGCTGAAGCTGTTCTGGAATAAATTTTAAACTGTAATTGCTTTTTGTTAAATAAATTAAAAATAATACGTAGAAATAAATAACTGTAAAACTATTTATTTTTTGTATATTATGAAATAATGAAGTTTGTAATGTTTTAGAATCTGCTCTCAAATAAACTTTTATGATTTTATATCTACTATATAAACATTGATTTGATTGTGTGAAAAAACATTAAGCAACTTATTTATTTAATAAAAACCTAAAAAAGTTTTTCTCAAAAAAAGTTTTTCTCAAAATGAATTGTTATAGTGTGTTTTTGAATTTTCTAAAGAACTTTAAAGTTTTAAATAAAAAGGTTATAATTTCATACCTACTGTGACTAAATCAATTTGTCTATATTTGCTTCTATATGTCCTCTAAATTTTCTATTAAGTTTTTATTCCTATCATTGCTTTAGCTGTTTAAGTTTTTAGTAGTTATATGTGATATGAAGTTACTAAGTTATGCTTTAAGAGATAATATTTTGGTGGTGTGCTTTAAAGCCTCTTTGAAAACTATACGAGACAAATATAAGTTGTTAAATTTCAAAAAGAAATCTCCTTTGATGATAAAATTTAAAGTTAATTCAAAAAAATTGTAGTTATTAAATTCAGCTTTGAACAAACTTGCTATTTTTTGGATACTTTAATTTCTTTATTAGAACTTGTCAAATGTTACACTGGAAAATTCAGGGAAGTAAACTTCAACTGCCTGTTATGTTTTATAAGAAAATATTTTTGTACACTCTTCCAGGGTTAAAACACTGAGGTAAACTCAAACTAATTGTAATTTTAGAAAATCTCCGTATAGTTTGGGACTGTTTTCTTAATTCCAGGCTATTTTTTTACTTGTATTTTTTTTTGTTATATTATCACTAAATTTTTGTTATAACTAAGCATTAAAATAATGATATAAAAAGTTATTCTGTTCAGCTGTGAGTTTTATTGCACTTTTTTCAAATTTTTCGGATATATCTGAATAATAAACTTAAAACTTATTTATTTTTCAAGTTGTGTTTAAACTAAGTATGCTTGTTATTATGTAGGTATTATAAAGAATTTGAGCTTGACTAAAAGTATTTTTTTCGAATTTTATTTATGTTTTTTTTTTAAGATTTACCATAAACTCAGGTAAAATTAATGTAACTCTGACTTTTTTCTTAAAATAGTAGCCCCTGCTGGGAAATTATGCAGAAATTTTACAAAATTAAAACTACTAAGTACATACTTATTTTATTTAAGAACTCAGCATAGTTAATACTTTTAATAGTTAAAAAGTTTTGTTTTTAATATGATGGAATTTGAAAAAAAAAGGTTCAGAGAATAAAGCAAAATTTATTTTTTAGGGAATTGTAAAGATCTTTAATAGTATACTTTTAAACAACTAAATTTGATTAATTATTTTTTTATAAATTCTGGCAAGCGACTAGTTATCAAGTTCATAACTTTCAGAATATAAATGATATTTTTGTGTCTCAATTGGGCTTTTTCTCTTTTTACTAAAACAAACTTTAAGTATTTATACTTGTGCACCATAGCTGCCAAAAGTATCATTAAAAAATCGCCACATTTACACTACTTAAACATGACATTTAGAACAAAAACTTTTGTTGAGTGTTTATAACTCCTAACTTCTAGAATTCTGGCAAATTAACCAATTTCACTTTTCAACCATCCTTGATGGTTTGTTTTGTAAATGAATATGCACCTGAATTATGTGTATGGTATTTAGTAAATTTTTAAAGACAAAGTTAGTAATGAGTTAATTTCAACTCTGAAATTATTGCAACAAATGTATTACAAAAACAGTTTTTATTCTTTGTACTGAAACAATATAAGTTGTTACTTAAGTTTTAGTCTAGCTTAACTCAATACTAGGTTGCCATAATGTCAGAAAAACACAAAAAAAAGACAATAGCCAGGAAAAATAGCGGCTTTCGAAAAAAACGTCAGGAACATGTTATTAGTAAGAAAGTTTATCATTACTAAAACTGAATTTTGCTTATGTTAATACCTCAAAATTTTTGCTGTTTTTAAACTTAACACTTACTTTCATAGAGTATGAAAATAAAAAATATAACTTATATTTGACTTAATGTTAACTGCATCACATCACAGCATAAAATTGATTATTTTGTAGTTGCTACGTTTTTCTTACTTGTGTACAAATGAATTAGCTTTAAAAAAGCGTTTTTTTTAAATACTTAAATTTATATTTATATATTTAAAATTATATTATATACTTTTTACAAACTAAAAGTTACTGTTTCTGAAAAGAAACTTCAAGTTATTTTTTTTGACCACGAAACTACAAACTACTTGAGAAAAGTTTCCCCAGTCTTCAAAAAAAAAAGATATTTTACAAATTTCGTAGACTTTCTTGATCCTCACTAATTCTTAAAATACTTAAGTGTTTATAAATTTAAAAATCTTATTGATATAATTTATATCCAGTATTTGTTTACTAGATTGTTAAGTGACATTAATAACTTCTTTTATACGTTTTAAATTAGTTGTTTTAGTCTTTATAAAAAACTTGATGCTCTAGATTTTTAGAATAAGAGTTTTAGAAAAACTAATTTAGTGACAACTTGTTTGAAAAACTTGTCAGGATTTGTAGTAAAAAATCGATATTTGACTGTTACAACAAGACTATACATTCAACATTATAAAAAAAAATATTGAAATGAAATTCAATAGTAAACAATTTTTATGAGAAAGGTTTATCACTTATTAATATTCATTTTTTTATCTAGTTATAGAAATACTAAATGTTATGTATGATATTTAAAATTTTGTAGATAAATTTATTGAACGTAGCATGGGTATTGAATTTTACTTTACTGTATAAGAGGAACACAGATTTATAATGCTTAGTGTTTTTATTGAAGTAGCTTTTATATAATGTTCAGATTAGTTTAGCTTCTACCCTTATTTATGAGATTTGTCTCAAGTAATTCTGGTATTAAGATACTTCTTAAAGTAAACTGTACTTAAATTATTTAGATTCTTTATAAAAACTTAATTTTACTTAATATATGTCAATGTTTATAATTCTTTTCAAAATGTTTTTAATTTTTATACCTATAACCAATATTTGTTCTGTAAACTTAGTATTGAGTTACTCTGACAATACATTTTAAATATATTTTTAGTAGTATGTTAAGTGTTAACCGTACTAAAAATGCAATAACTTTTACTAACTTTAGTTCAAATTATTTTGATTTGTTTAGATGTTATATCCTGTATGTTATACTTCTACATAAGTAGGCTTTGATATACACCGAAAATTTTCACTTACCTTGAACTTAAATTAATTTTAGTTGTTTTTATTGTACGTATTTTAAATATATTCTTTTCAGGGACATACTGTGGTAGTATAAAAGCAAGCAGAAATAAAAGATAATTTAAAACTTACTTATAATAATTTACTTTAAAAAATACTAGTAGAAAAAATTTAAAAAAGCAGAAGTTGGCAGAAAAAGATTTCTAAGAATAGAAAAGCTTTAATTTTTTGTTTTTATTTAAAAAATAAAAACTTTGTTTTCTACGTTTTGCTGAAAACGATGACTAAAATAAAACTTATTCAAAAACAATTTGAAAAAGTAAACACTATTATTTTCATTAAAGTGGCATCGAAAACAAAAAAGTAACAATATTCCCTAACAAATTAAAAAACAAAAACGACAATCGTAAAACTGTTCAATAGAACTGGTGTTAAAAAAAATCTTAAGGTCATATATTAGCTTATATTATTATAGTTTATTGATCAACAAAAAAAGACGCTCAAAATATTTGGTCCTAGGACCTGGTGCACAAAGAATCTTTCGGTTATCAAGTCACACACCATGACATAACGTCTTGTCCAGGACAGAATAGATTATACACAATAGATTAGCAACATAATATTTCAAAAATATTTTTTTCAATACATGTTTATCATTTAAGTAAGTACTACTACAAAAAATTAAGTTACTTCAAATTCAAACCGAAAAAAAAGTTACAAAAACTTTTAACATCAAAGTTTGATTAAGATTATATTATATTTCACAACATTTAGGAAGCTTAAAAACGTGTTAGCGATATTTATATAAGTTTAAGTATACGAGATTTTTAGATGTTATCTGTTGCTAATATTTATTTAGCAGGTGTCTTGAAATTTCTGATATAAAATGTAAAATGCTCTTTTCTTAATAATAAAAACATGATTTTTGTCAGTTTTAGATCTGATTTAACTTTTTCACAGGTGTAGTAATCCTGTTGTTAAAACTGTAAACAAAATATACTTGTTAAAATAAATCAACATTTTAAATCTAAGTTTTTTGACGTTCAGTAAGTGTACTTAATTTTATATTGTTCTAAAAGTTCTTCTTTTTGCACGAAGTATTCCAGTGGTCATATGTTGTGCAACTAATCCTACTAAGTATATAATAAAATAGTTTTAAGTAATCATAAACCAAAGTAGTTTGAACACAGTTTATTAAAGCTTTTGAAACAATTGTTTGAAAAAAAAACATAGTGAATACTATTTGATTAGGTTTTGTTGTGTTTTTTGACATCTTTAAGTTTTAGTTTTTATATGATCAAGTATTGCTGTAAAGATAAAATATAACTTTTTTCCTTAAATTTGTAAATAAAACAAAATTAGATATTTTGCCATAACTTCCAACTGTTTAGTTTTCAAAAATGAGCTTAAACTAAATTAAGTTATCAGATCTTCGACCACTTAAAAAAACTTGTTTTGTAGTATAATTTGTATTATAAACATTAAACGATATTTTATAAATTAAAAAAAATAATTTTATCAAAAATTAAAAGTTTGCTTCATTATATCCTAAAGTACTGGACAAGATAGTATCCATGGTGTGTGACTCGATAACCGAAAGGTTCTTTGTGCACCAGGTCTTAGGACTAAATATTTTGAGCGTCTTTTTTTTCGCTCAATAAACTAAAATAAAAAAAGTTCTAGTTTAAGTTTGATTTAGGACAAAAAACATACTATAGTTAAATTAGTTACTCAAGCAAAAAAAGTTTTTTATCAAAGTTCGGAAAAAACTTTATATATAAATTAAAAAGCAAAATGCAAATTATGAAAGTATGTATTCTAGGACAAATTTAGCATTTTTCAAATGTTTTATACTTTTCAAACAGTTATAAGAGTTTTACATATTAGTTTTTTTTATAATTCACTTTTACGCATTAATTTAAGCCTAATTCTTTTATTATGATTGCTTTTAATGGTTTAAAGTTTAATTTTGTGTTTTTTTCTTCCGAATACATTAAACTCACTGAAATTCTATATTTTGTATATAAACTTTAATATATAATTAACATTGATTTAGTTGAACAGTTCTATAACAAAAGTTAATCTGCATATATTAGATTATAACCACAACAGGAAATACTAATAATTTAATAAACTATTGGCTTTTTGTAAACTATATATAAAATATATATAATTTTATAAGACTTTATTGTATTCCGAGAAAAAAACCACAAAATTTGAACTAAAAAAAAAAGTTATAAAGAGCAAAAACTGTTTCCTAAGTTGATAAAAACGTTATAAAAGTCTGCCTAATCTGCTTAAATATTCCAAAATACTTTTCAAAAGTTTTGTCTTTAGTAATAAACTTTAAAAATATATTTTCAAAAATGATCATTATATATATTATACCATTGTTAATATTTTAACATGGGATTAATAGTACCAATTTAAGTTCATAGTTTTCTTAACCTTTTTGTTTAATTTTTTACTCACTATCGCTACAAAAATGATTGGATATTTTAGCTCATGACTGAAATACTCCTGTTTACACTAAAAATTACAAAAAACATATTAAAATGAATGCTTTAAGCTATGAATGTACCTAGGTTTAGTAAGTATTTAGCTAAAAACAAATATCTAGTAAAAAGTTAAGACTTACAACAGTGTTTAGTTTAGACTATCAATTAAATAAATTATTAAATTAAAAATAGTAGTAAAACATTACTTAAACAGTAAAAATAAAAAATTGTAAAAACTTATTCTCATAAAATAAAATACCAGTAAAGTTTTTCTTTTGATAATATATACTTGAACTCTTTTATTATATTACAATTATCGTTGTTAAACTTACCTCTAAAGACGGTTGAATTAAAAAACTCTGTATATACACATTTTAAAGTTTGACATAATGTTCTTGCAAGGTTTTTTTTAGAACTAAAACGATAAGAAATAAAAATTTTGTATTATAAAGTTTTGATTGTACTAAAGCTTTGTTACATTAAACGTGAACTTTTGAAACATAAAAAAATTTCTAGCATCTTGCTTTTAAATGCATTTTAAACTTTTTGAGCTGTTAGATATATTTTTAATTGTAACTTTAACCACAAATACAAACATATCTTGTGAAGTTAAAAGATAAGAGAAGTTGAAAATCAATAAGTCACCAAATAGGTAGTTTAGTAGTCTAAATGTTTAGAAAGAGACTTTATATATCAAAACACTTTATTACTAAAGATACCTTTATATAAACGGTATTTAATAGGGTAAATGATTAAAAAATTAGAACAACCACCCAACGAAAAAAAAGTTGGTTTAAAAAGTTTAAAAAGGTTTTGTAAACCTAACTGAAAAAATTTATTGGATTTATTTTGATGTGTATATTATTACATACTACGTTTATTTGTACAACACATTTCTGTAGAAAAAGTTGTAAAATCAATCTTATTAAATGCATAATATAATTTAAAACCGTAAGAACTTGTTTTGGTTTACCAAAACTTTCTAATAAACAGTTGTAAAAAATTGTATGAAACAGTTTGACTTTATTTGTTCAAAGAATAGCTGTTTTCATAAACTCCTAAGTTTTTGCTTTTTTATAGAGTGTATAAGTTTATAAGTGTATACTAGTATGTCAAAAAACTTTTTTAATACTTATCTAGTTTAACTTTAACTTAAAATAACCTGTTAAAGAGTCAATAACATACTTCTACAAGCATGCCTTCCTTTATTTCAAACACAGTTTAGTTTAATAAACTTTATTTTAAAGAATAAGTGCAGACTAACATGAAAACAGTTAAATTTTTTATGCTATGAAAACAATTAAGTCAAACTAGTGTATATCTGCAATGTATAGTTTTTATATTACATAGTAAAATAATTTTAGTGTTTAAGTAATTAAAACGATAGTATAATAGAAAATCGTTAAACTAATTTTGATTAAGATAAAGGAAGATTTCAGCTAGTAGAAACATAAACGCCAAAATATTTCAAAAAAACAAAAATGTTATAACAAAACAAAAACAAGGAAAAAAAGCATAAAACGGAACTACATATACGTTATTCACAACGAAAAAAGAATCGAATTGTGTAATCAAAAAAACTTTCTATTTTGTAAAGCTCAACAAAACTTTACTAGATTTGATTAAACAAACAGACATTAAGCGACACGATCCGTACTCAAAATAAGCTGCAGTTTTGTTAAAAGTTAAATTATTATCTTACAATATGCAAAGATTTCATATCGCTGGCAAAACTTTTAGTGAATTATTTAATTTCGTGCAATAATTGAAAAAAAAACGTTTTTCTTTATTTTTTAGCTGGTTTTAGAGTTCATTTATGTGTGTTTTTAACCGTTTTACTTGAAGTTTAAAGTTTACATAAAACCTTCTGTTTTGATGGTAGCGTATATAATGTGATTAATATAAATATTCTATGGTAAAAACAAAGTAGTTATGATAGAGGCACAAACTTTTTGATACGTATGAAGTTTTCAAGGTAATATTTAAGGTAAATTGAGAGAAGTACTGGTCTGGCCAGTAAAACAAAAATGTGTTATAGTAGGGATTGGAAATCAAGTTTTTTATTTATTGTAAGTTTGCTGAAAACAGAGTTTTATCTAAAAGTTAGGCTGTGTTATGAACTGACTACAACTAAGTACAGCCCTTTCGAAGAAACAACATTTAAAAAAGATTATCAGCCACTGATTTAGGCTGTATTAAAAAAAAAAAGTTAAAAGCTTTACAGTTGCTGTTTTGTGTAGATAAATAAAATTTTACGTTTAAAAAACCCTATTTTCAAAGTGATATTCATAATCTAAACAGATATAAGTCTACTTAAAACTAAATCTATGTTGCTAAATATTTTTTGCTATACATAATAAAAGTTTTTTAATAAATATAACAGTATTCAAAATCATAGACTAAAAAATGTTTTGAAAAATCAAAGTGGTTGTCTTTAGAAATAAATTTTTATATTATTACATTTCGAGAAGTATGAAACACCTTTTGTCAAATATAATATAAAACTATTAAATATTGATTTTAACTTGATTTTTTATAACTTTCTATACAAATATTTTAACTTTTAAAGTCCAGAATAAGGTACAAAGCTTGAGGTATTAAAAATAACTATTTGCATTTTGTACTAAAGTTTTTTTACTTTATTTAAAAAACTTTTGTAAAATGTTTAAGTAAACTACATTTATTAACTGCATGAAGGAAATTTATATATTTTAATAGTCTATCTTACGTTTTAATTTAATAAACTTTTATGAAAAGCACTAAAATTTTAAAACAAGTTATTTTTAGTCTAAAACTTTTCAAATATATATTACAGTGTAAGTTCGATATTTAATATAAAAACTAAGTTTAAAATTTTCTATATATTTAAATTATGTTTTTAGCAGATTATTTACTAACAAAACAAAAACTATAAAAATATTAAAAATCAATATAATAACTAGTTTATGTCTTCTAACTTTTTTAAATAAATTTATTATTTCTGTTTTCTGTTTTTAAAAAAAAGATCTGTATGAGCTAAATACTACTTTTTGTTACAGCTAATAGAAACTTCATTTAGTGTATCAATAATTTTCATTTGATCATTAGTTTGTATTAAATAAAACTTCATTGACAATAGTAAACTCCAACAAAGCTGCTAAACATTATTTCAAATCCTACACCTCAGATTTTCACATATGCCGCATATATTCCCATATTAATTTTGTATTTTTTAATAGAGTTGAGCACACGTAATTTACAGGTAACTGTAAATTACAATTATTTTCACTGAATAAGTTCATTTACGAATAATTTTTAGACAAGAAAATTGTTCTTAGGTGTTAATGTTTTTACAGGTTGACATTTTATAAATTAGTTTATTTATTTACATGCTGAAATAAATTTAATACATAATTGATAAAGCATCTATAAGTGTTTGACAACATAATTAAAGTTGTATGAAATTAGTTGGGTGTCAAATATATTGTTTATATAAGTATAATAATATATTTGAGAATTTATAAAAGCTTTAGGGTATTTGAGTTTAAAATTTAATAAATTTGCTTGCAAATAAAATTAATCTAAAATGATTTTTTAAAGTAAACTGCGAATTAAATGCTTCTACTATTTGTGGCTAACAAAATAATAGCTAAAATAAAATAAAAAATATTAAAATGTTGTATTTTAAATAAAGCAAGATTGTAAAACAGCTTAAGTCTATAAAGAGACAAGCTTTTAGAAATAAAATATATTTAAAGTTCGGTCGATAAGGTTGTTAAATAGAAATAGTCTAAAATTTATTTGAAAGTTAAATTAAACTGAAAGTACTTATAATTTTGCATCTCAATAAACCTTTACCAATAAAAAAATACTTTTATTAACTAAGCATCCGATTAGCTGTTTGTTTACGTTCTAAATTATTACTCGAGGATCAATGACAACACAACAACTGTTAGCGTTTATCAATGTTGTTGACTATTATGTTGTTTTGATTATACATTTTTTATTTCAACCGTAGTCATGAACATTTTCTTATATTGCAATCGGAGACGCACGAAAAACTAAATTTAGACTTAAAAGTACCGCAACAGGATTAAGATCTTACATAAACACTGAAAACTCTTAAAAGGTGTTTTGTATGAAATGTGTTATTTTGACTGCTGGATTAAGTAAATATTAAAGACAAAGCTAGAGTTTAATTTAAACATAAAATAAATAGTTTAAAAAATGAGCTTTTTCTGAAAATTATTCCTAATTAACTGACTGTTTTGTAAACAAATTAATGCTTCAAGTATTTCCAAATTAATAAAGTTTTCTTTAAAATTTATTTAAAACTGCAACCTTGTACGTTAATTAATGACAAGATGTTTGTTTATCTAATAATTTTTTTTTATTTTTATGTATTGTTTAATTAAGTTGTTTTCAAAGTAGTTAAAGAAAAATATCCTTTGGTAAAACAAGTTTGTCCATGTAAATTGTAATTGTAAACACTAGATTTTTATCAAAAATGATGAAAAATAGTTTAAGTTTCCCTGTTTTCGTTTTTAATCGATTAAAGTATAAAACCATAATTGGTGGCTATTTGTTAAAAGGCTTGGTGCTAATTATTGTTAAGAAACACCTCAAAATAGGAAGCCTCTGCTTTATTATAAAAAAATCAAGTTTTTATATACTGGTTTAAACCTGAATTATTGCAGCTTAATATATATTTAATTTTAGTTAAACTTCCTGTCTCTAAATAAAAAGTTGTATTACCAGATACTTCACTACTTCTTATGTTACTAGTTCGACTAGAACTGGATTCTTAATTAGATTTGTAATAAAATCTTAATATAGTTTTCAATAAATCATTTGTATGTTTTGACAGCATAATTTAATTAGTATATAATACTTGATTTCTTATTTGAAATTAATTAAATTATAAACAGTTTGGGTCTTTTTAATTAAATTTAAGTATATAAATGATTACTTAAAGATAAACACAGAGATTAAAATGTATTTAAATAATGTTAGTAACAAAAATAGTATTTCTAAAAATACTAAGTAATATATGCCTATAAAAGTGTAAGTTTTTCGAAATTAATAGTTAAAAATGCTTCAAACATTTATTAAAGTTTGTACTAGAAATTGAAAAAATAGTTTGTCTTAAGTTGCTATTTGCTATTAGCTAAAATGTAGAAACCACTGTTCCCCAGTTCGTTAAAAGAGATTTAAATTCAAGTAACGTTACTCTCATCATAACAAAAAAAAGATTGATTTTATAAATATAAATAAAATACCAAAAAAGAAAAACGGTAAAACTTAAAAGAATGGTTGATAACTAGTTCAAAAATAAAAACTATAAAGTAGCATATACGTTTAAATATTATTTCAATTGCCAAATTTTGTTAATAGTTTAGTTCTCATACACTAAGTATAGATTTTATAGCTGAACTGCATTTAATTGATTTAATAACATCACACCTCATTTATTAACTTTAATAAACCAAAATACGTGATTTAGTGTTCAAATTAGATGACAAAATAACTAAAACTAGAAATTATTTTAGAAAAACTGAATTTGTGCGTTTGCAGTTTTTTAAAACACCATTAAAAATATACTTTATAATTAAAATAGATATAAAGATTTACAAGTATGCAAATTTATTGTTCATAAACAAACAGTTTCGATGAGGAAAACTGACCTATTGAAATTAAATGAAACAATCTAACTATATCAAGTATTATATCAATTTCAGTGTTATTCAAAAAATGACATGTTTATACTTGAATACTATAGGGTTTTAAAAGTTTTTGCTTAATCTAAGGTTCAAACAACACTAGATAAACTTACCAATTTAGTAGCATACAATAAAATAGTTAACATATATTAAATTACGTGATGTGATGTCCAAATTATACAAGTAATGACTATACAAAATACTTATATAACTTATTAAGATATCATGTTGTAGTTTTTAGCTAACTTTAGAACTATTTTTATGTAAATGAAGTATAATATAAAATTAATAACAACTGAATAAGGACTAAACATTTTTTGTTCATAACTTTGGTTTAAGCAGTTTAAACTTTAGTAATATTTAAAAAGTCTATAAAATTAAAAACAAACATTGACACTAGTTGTTTAAACAAATACATATAATGAAGTAAAATCTGGTTATATCTTTTGTTATATGCAGTTTTTTATTGTTGTTGGTTTTAATTGTTTGTTTTTATTTTTTAATGCTAAGTATTTACCATTAATCGCTAATAAATAAAATTTGGAATTATTACTATTATTATCAAATATGTTTTTGTACTTATAATATTAAAATCAGTTTATATATTTTAAGTTTATTACTCATTTAATATATATCATAAAACAAGCAATTAGCTTGCTATAAGACTATAGAATACAAAATTTTTACAAATAAGAAAATATAACACAACATTTGTTAAGTTAGCTGCTAAATAATGGTTATAATTTTGATAAAATATTTTACGTATAAAAGTTATAAAATTTTTATAAACTTTTTTTTTAGCAAAACAAAGTTTATGATAAAACTTATTTGTTTTGGAAGTGACTTGTATTTGAAACTGAACAGATTTACATCGGACAATGTACATATTTTGAGGATTGTTTATCCAAACTATTTAGAATATCATCAATACTTTACTTTGTTCATAAGTTCAAAGATATTTGAATTACATGTAAAAAAAATTAAGATAAAAGTATACAATACAGATCGGTTTTCAAAAAATGTAATAAAAACTAATTTACAAGAAAATGAAAAAGAGAAAAAAAATTAAACCAAAACGTTTTATTGTTCTAACATTTTCAGTTATTCTCAGTTTTAAGTTTAATCGGTAGAAAATGTAAAACTTTAATTAACTTTAATGTGTAGCTTTATGACTTCACTTAAAAATATGATACATATCTTTAAATAACTTCTACGTACAAGAATGCTATAAATTTGCTTTAAATATGTACTGACTACACACTTATATATCATGATCAAATACATTTGTTATAATCGGGAATTTTTTATCTTTTTAAATAAATGTATTGTAATGTTAAAACAAAAATTTGGAAAAGTCGTGATTTAAATAAACATACTGTAATTTCTAAAACAAGAATTTTATTGCGACTACGCCTTCCCATTGTTTTACATAAATGTTGTATAGTGGTGATTAAAATAACCAAAAAAATATATATTAAAATTCTTGGAATTTTTAAATAACTGAATTTTTCACTTTGAATACCTAATAAAACACTAATCATATAAATGAAAATTTTGTAATTCATAACTGTTACGAAGTGAATTCATAATGCTTATAAATAAAAATTTTAGCTGCTACGATAAGTTTAATTATCTAAATAAGTAATTATTTAAGTTTCTGCAATTTAAAAGTTTTAAATGTTTAAAAGTTTTTCAGACGCAATATATGCTGAATATGTTTTGAACTCTGCAATTAAAAAATTTTAAGTTTAAAATCATGTATGGTCAGGAGAGTTTTAGTTGAAGCACGAAGAATTTTGAACGAGCGTGAACTTAGCTTGAGAGCGTTTTTTAGGAATTTTATAAAAATTTCCAAATTAAGAACCAATTATTTTCTTTATGTTAATAGCTAATTGAAAACTTTTTTTTTATTCTAAAAAAAGTTCTTTGTCTTTAATTAAAAAAAACATTCGTTGAATTGGGGTTTGACTTTTTGAGTGGAGCCCATTTAAAAATTTTGTGTTTTTTTCTACTTTTTTATTTATACAACCTTTAATCCAAAAGTAATAATTTTTTTTCAATTTGTTTTTAAACATATTCATTAAAATAAGTTTAATGATTTTTTAAAATCTAAAAAAAATTTTTTTTTTTATACTATAAGCCTGAACAAACTTTTCAGAAAAATTCCAACTTTGCACGATTTTCGTTTTTCAGATATACAACCTTTTATGCAAAAATATTTTTTTTAGTAATTTTTGCTTTGAACAGATTTGTATAGTTATATTTTAAGATGTTGTGATATTTTTTTTCCAGTTTATTATTGGTTTTAAAATATATGACCCATACAAGTTTTACCTAAATTCTTAGCAACACTATTTGAGGGATTCTTGCTTAAGTGCTAAGAGTTTAGGTAAAACTTGTATGGGTCATATATTTTAAAAGCAATAATAAACTGGAAAAAAAAATATCACAACATCTTAAAACATAACTATACAAATCTGTTCAAAGCAAAAATTACTAAAAAAAATATTTTTGCATAAAAGGTTGTATATCTGAAAAACGAAATCGTGCAAAGTTGGAATTTTTCTGAAAAGTTTGTTCAGGCTTATGATATTAAAAAAAAATTGAAAAAAAAGATTGAAAAAAAAAAATTCACAACATCATTAAACTTATTTTAATAAGTATGTTTAAAAAAAAATTTGAAAAAAAAAAAATTTTTGATAAAAGGTTGTATAAATAAAAAATTTGAAAAAAACACAAAATTTCTAAATGGGCTCCACTCGAAAAGTCAAACCACAATTCAATGGATTTTTTTTAATTCAAGACAAAGGACCGTTCTTTAGAATAAAAAAGTTTTTAATTAGCTAGTAGATAAGGAAAATAACTGGGTCTTAAGTTAGACATTTCTAAAAAAATCCCAGAAAACGCTCTCAAGCTAAGTTCACGCTCGTAAATTTTGAACAATAATAAAATATTTTGTATCCAATTTAAATTACCATTTTTAAGGTTTTTTTTCTTGAAGTTATTACTGAGTGCGTTGTTAGTTTAATTTTTTTAGCATTAACCATTCAAAAATCCAAAACTTGATTTTTTTGTATTGTTGAAATATTCCCATACTTTTTACACTAAATTTTTAAATTAAAACGTATAATTTGCAAAAAGTTTTTATTACTTTAAATTTAATCATAGCTTTTGAACTTTTTTTAACGATTAAAAAACACTTTAGTTTAAAAAAATTAATGTTTAAATACATACAAGGTTGAATATTTTTGAGCCACACAAATTAAATAACAGTTAGAGCGTAATCTTTATGTAATTATTTATAATTAATTTCATTTTCTACTTCATTAATTTTATAATGAACAATATTTTTAATGTATTTTGCCTCAACTTTTTCTAAGCTAGAACTATTGTTAAAACATGATACTTATCTTTTTTTTTGTATTTAGCTGTAAATATCAAACTATAGAGACTAACTATATTATTTTATTACTTTTATTTTTGTATTTAGATTAAATAAACGATCTTTTTACAAAACTATACAAAAATTTTAGAAACATTTTTAAAGAAAACCAAACTAAAACAGTTTCTTATGAGTTTATTTGGTTTCTAAGAATAAAAGTATGCAGTTAAAAAAAGTATACATTATAAATTTCAAAGAATAGAAAAAATTTAAGAGTATGTTTTTTTTAGTTCAGATTACTAGAAAAATTTTAAAAGCCCCAAACTACTATTCTTTTCTAGAAAAATCACAAGTTGTAAATTAAAAGTTCTAAATAGCGTTTTATATAAAAAACAAACTTCTTAACTGGTTGTAAAAAGTTGTTTACAACACTACATCTAAATATTAAAACAACAAATAAATCAAAAACTAAAACAAGTTTACTTCAGCTCGAGTAATTGAATATACTTAAACATTTTTTGTCAAGAGTAAACATTTTTATGAAAAGAAATTTTGTGTTGCATTTGTGAAAATTTCTAAACTGTTCTGCAGAACTACATTAAAAGTTTATTTTTAGAATTTAATGTCTTTTTGTATATCTGTTTACAAAATTCGCTATAAACATGAAAATAATTTAGTTAATGTCTAAAAACAGCCCTCTTTACTCTATAACTTGTTCTATGTAGAAAATGAGTTTCAGTTTTAGAAATAACATTTTAAAATTAACAACTCTTTAAACATTTTTCTACTACCTGTAGCAAAGTATCTAAATATTTTGCAAGTTGTCAAGGACTAGATGGAGATTACAATATCTAAAAAGACAAACAATTAAAGAAATTCATTACCTGACGCTTACGGAAACATAAACGATTGTGTTTGAATAAAACGTTTAGTATGACATAGTGTGGTTTATTGTAAAATATTTAATACAATTAGTAATTTAGATTAAAACTTTCCTTTACTAGTTATAAAAACTATCCGTATTTGTAAGAAGCACAGAAAATCAAAAGTTTGATTGTAAAAGGATCTTAAATTTTTTGGGAAAGTAATAAAACTGTTTAGAACTTTCGACCCATTAAGATTTAGTTTAACAGTATGGAAAACAAAAATAAAATTACACAAAAATTGCATTATGAAAATATGTTATCGTTTTAACAAAAAAAACTTCAATTTTACATTTTGAAAGTATCATAATATTTTGAAATACACAAATAGAAAGTATACAATTTGATTTAATTCAAACATTAGTGTATTAATAATTGTAAGTATTTAATGTCTACATGACACTCGATCTAACCAAAACAAACCAATTACAATGTTTTTGTTATTCTCGTCACGAAACGCAATACCGAACTTTTAAAATTCACGAAAAAACAGAAATTTCCCTACAAAAAGGCACAAGATGCTCTAATTTGTTTTCTATTTGTATTCTGTCTAGTCAGGAATTTTTAAAGGTTCGCGTCGAAAGTGCGATGGAATTGAGTTAAGTCGTTTGTAGTGTAAACTTGCTAAGTAAAGACTGAAATCTTGTTTTTAAGGGTTTAGTCTACGTTGGTAATTCCTGCTTTAAAAGTTCAAGCTATATCTTTAGAGACTGGATTGAAGATATTTAGCTAGCTCAACGTAAACTAATTGTAAGGATAGTCAGAACAAACTATTTTTGTTACTAACTATACTTGCGTTAAAATGTTGTGTTTAAGACTAAAAACTGCATCAAAATTATCCATATCTATTACGAGTTTAAATTTTACAGCTAAAAAGCCCTCCTTGTTGTTAATAAAATAAAGGAAGAGTTTAACCAGGTTTTGTACACCTTATAAAGCATCGAAATTAAAGTAAACACTTGGTACATCGGCTAAGTTTTTAATGATTATCAACAATTGCATTTTCGTGGTATAGGTGAAGTAGAAATGATTTGTAACATGATAACTTTAAAATAGTTTATAAAAATTGTATTTATTTACTTAACTTACCAAGAAAATAATAAATATTATAAAATGATCTTTTATCTAAACATTCAGCTTAATTAATTTGCAGTAACAAAAAACATAACAAAAGCTTTCAAAATTATTTTAGTGCTAAGATTATTAAAATTTAAAAACAATGTTTTATTTGACCGAAAACAGTGTCATAGTTCAATTAATAGTTAGTTTTATCTTTTGCTTTTTTAACACAATAAGGGGGTGGAACGTTGAATGACTCTATACTGACCTCTAACGCATTTAACCTCGGAGTGAACCTTCATCGCACATGAAAAAAAAATTTTTGTTTGTATAATTTTTTGATAGATTTATTTTACAACAACATGCCAGTTTTTAAGTTAAAAATGTTTTATTTTCAGTTGCTGATTAAACTTCAGCCTTTTATCTCTAAAAATGCATGTTAGATATGTGTGTTTACTTAAAAAATAAAGGTGCTGCATTTCCCATCTATCCTTGTGTTCAGATTTTTTTAGTTTTAGAATTTATATTATTTTGAAAAAAAAAACTTAAATATATAATTTTAAATATCGTAGAATTTTTTCTCTGTAAGTTTTCACCAACAAAATTCTTTTATCAGCCACAGTAAACAATTTTTTTATTGGATCTTTTCTCATTAAAGTTGTATAAACAAGTTTGACAGATTATTAATGCACATGTTTTGATGATTTTTTAATTACTCTCAAGTTGCATGCTGCAAACTTTAAAGTATTAAGACTAGCTGAAAAACATAAAGTTTTCATGGGAAAATGTGAAGAAAAAAATTAAGTTATAATTTGATTATAACTCGTAAAGTTTTTTGGAATGTAATGTTAGTATAAAATTTTATCTTTTTAAGTTATTTTTTTCGTTCGGTAAATTTACGGTAGCTTATACCAACATTAACATCACTATAACAACCATAAAATAGCATTTAGTCTATTAGTGAAAAAAATCAAATTATTTCTTTTTATAAAACAGTCTGTCCACAAATTACAGTTAAATATAGAAATGGTATAATGTACTAGTTTTAATTGTAACGAACATAGGTTTACACTAGTTAAGTTTTAGTTTATTTCTAATGAAATACAGTTCGATTATCTTGTTTAAATAAATAAAAATTAATTTCATGTACAAATAACATTTTGGGTACATACTACAATAAATAATTATAATTACATACAAAAAAAAATTCTGCGTGTTAGATTTAGTTTATACTGAGCTTAAAAACATTCATTTTAAAGACTTCTACATAGTAAAGTTAAAAGAAAAACTATACATCTTAGACTATATTTAGACATCTACTTAAAAAAATGCATCTTTTTTTAGAGCAAGTTATTTAAGCTTTAATACAAGGTTTAAAATAAATTGAAAGTCTTCAACATCAAAACTTCTTATAAAGTATGTACACAATATAGAATATACGTTCACTGAAACTTTGTAAAATAAAAAAGTGTAAACTTATTGTTGAATTTAAAAATAAAAGTCCAAGTTTTAAGAAAAAAATCAATAACTAACTTTATTTTTCAGTAAAACAAATCAAAAGGTTGTAAGTATTAAACAAGCACATTACAAAAAATGTAAGTAAGTCTGTAAAAAAATACATAATTTTAAACGGACATATCGACAAAAACGTTGAATTAAAAAACCAATTTAGTATAATATTTTGATGGTCTTGTAATCGAATTTAAGTGAATTTCAAATCAATAAACCACCTAATAAACCGATATTTTAATATAAACTGAAGTATTGAAAACTTAAGATGTGTGTCAAGTTGTGATTAATCACATTAAGTTTTAAGGTTTACAACACAATTTTATTACAGCCACAGGTTTAACTATATATATGTAAACTTAAAAACATTTAATCCTTAAGATTTCTAAGTTTTTTTTTTGCTGCATTATCAACCTATGTAAAACCCATTGAAAGCTTATAGAAATTTTTGTAAAAAATGTTTACAAAGAAGCATTATAACAGTAAAACGTTCTTAAATATTAAATTTATTAATCTTCAGATCGTTTACTTTAAACTTTTTAAGATAATTATTGATGATTTTTTGTTATAAGCTTGTTGTTGTCGCAAAGTTTATGTACAAAGTAAATGCCTCTATGCGAATACCTACATCTTATGCCAATTTAAAACAAACTGCAAAAAGAAAGAAATAATAAGGATAAAATGTGTTGATTCTAATACCTGACAATATTTTCTCTCATTTGATACATTTAAAGTTCTAATTGTTATAAATTTGCTAATTTAAGTGTTTTTCCCTACACGTAATCAGTTCATAAAAACTTCTTTGGTTTTCGTTTGAATAAACTTGAAAATTTTCAAACTGGTCAAAACGTTTTACATTAAAACTAAATGCTTTATACTAGCAAAGCATTTAAAAACTTATTGCAAACTATTTTTGGTTTCATATAATAATTTTAAGCTTGATTATATTTTTCATATTTAAGAATTCTTAAACGTTTGAAAATCATTTTAAAAATACTTTCTTGTTTCACAGTTTAATTTAAAGGCTTTAACTCTTCTTGATAAAAATTATATTTTTTGTTATAAGCTTGTTATAAGTATTTTATATGATAAAGAAAACTTTTAGTTTATAATTATTAATTACAAAGCATTTTAAGCATTAAATGCCTCCTTAATTGTTATTGTTAAAAGGTAAACTTTAAATGCAAAAACTTCCACCATAAAAATAGTTGAAGATATAAATATTACCTTTTAACTTTTTACACACCTTAAAAATTGTTCCCACAGTTTGTAGTTTAACACATACAGTGTAAAATATTGTGATAATAAGCCCATTTACTAAAAATGTGGTTTCTCAACAATGTGCTAAACGTGATCATATTACCTTTTCTGTTAATAAAGTTACAGTTTTCATCAAGAAGTTTCGTTACCTCAGACCTATCAATTGTAATATACGTGATTTTTTTCCTCGCTAGTCGCTTTAACAAACTTAAAAAACATGTTCTTTTTAAAGAAAATGTTTTACAAAAATAAGATCATATTAATTATGATCAAGTATTACGTATAAAAATAAAATGTAGTTTTGTCAAGTTCGGTTATTTACTATAATAGCTTATGGTTTCAATTAATTTTTTTGTATAAATTTTTGATTATAGCAAACTAAATAAAACAGTATAACTTTTTAATGTGTTATAAAAATAAATAAATAAATATAATTTTTCAACCTTTTGTTTAGTTGTTTTTTAATTTAGTTTTTCTTTGCTTAAAACATAAGTTTGGCTAATTTTGTTGTAATGCTAAAAGAATTACACCATAACAAAACCTAAATATTTAAAAATTGTACATATTAACTCCACATTTAAAAAACTTTTTGTTGTTTATTGAACAACAAAAAAAACTTTTTAAAATTTAGTCTAAGAACCTAGTGTAAAAAAAAAACCTTTCGGTTATCGAATAGCACAATGCGTATATAGTTTAATGTCTTGTCCAGGACATAATTAAAAATTGGTAACGAAGTGGTATAAATGTTAAACTAAAACTACATAAATGAATTGTTAATAGAAACAAAACTTATATAAGCCTATTTAATAAGCAACCAATTTCCATAGTAAAACAATAATTCTTTTTGTTTATATACAAATACCAATTTTCAGGTCATTTGAAAATTTTTGATCAAAATCGTTATTTCATTTTTACGTGTATGAAATGACCTTAATATCTTTGATAAAGCTATCATATTTAAATTTTACCTTTGTTAAATATACAGTTTTTTAAAATAATTTTCTTTTATGAACACATACTTATAATAAAATTCCATAACACTTGAATGTTTTAAGTTGAATTGCATGTTATAAAGTCCTTAATAACAAAATAACTTAGTTTAAAAAAATCAAAAACCTTATGTTTTATAATGCTTTAAAAAAATTATTATAAATCTATACAATGTTTATATAACAACAATTTTTTTTGTTTAAAACCTACAAATAAAAAAAAATCTTGGAATTTAAACTTTTAAATTCTATACGATAAATTTTTTAAAACAAACTAAATCGCTAGTTATTAAAAAAAAATTAAACTTTTTTCATTTAACTTAATGTGGTAAACAATTTTATTGAAAAGTGTTTGACACTCAGGTGTTAAACTTTATTTAAATGCAATTTTTGTAAGCTTACAGAAAGTAATTAAGCTTTAAATTATTAATTGTTCCAGAAAATAAGTAAACTTTTGATAATTATGTTTTACAATTTTACAAACGCTAACGTCAAACGATTTCCGACAATTAAAAATTAATTTGTAAGAAAAGCTAATTTTCAAAACAATAATATATGCACAAACTATTATTTTTTATAAGAAACTTAGAAACTTGAGCGTTTAGAAAAAAAAAAACATTTTTATTAGCTGTTAAATTTTGTTTTATACAGATAGTTATTGCTTTTAATCAACTTGTACAGAGAAAAATGCCCTGAAGTATTAAAAGTAAAACGCTGATAAAACACAGAGTTAAGTAAAGTTTAAATTTAATACCAACTAAAAGTATACAAAAAACTTTAATTAGTTTTATAAATGTAAATTTGATGCAGACTTAAACTAAATAAGTATATAGTTTGCACTTTAATAACATTATGGCAATAATTATTTTATCACATAGTGTTCAACAAAAAAACAAAAAATAGTAACTTTGAAAAATATTAATTAAAAACAATCGCTTGGAGTAGTTACTGATGTTGTTAAAATTTATCAAAGTCGTTAGGCAGTCGAATAACTCAACAAAGTAAATGTAATTAAAAATACAACTTATGTCCTTTTTTAAAGTAGTTTAATTTCTGTATGTCTTAAGATTTTCGTTTCATTTATTTTAATGCGAATATAACGAAGCACGAACACGATTAAACAAATGATAAGATAAAAGTTTTATAAAATTTTTGAATTCAATGATCATTTATGTTCAAGTTAGAAAAATTTTAGTTGATATTAAAATACGATTAACCTTTTAACTAAACGCAGCATAGTTTGAAATTAAGTACGCTTTCTCTTTTGATTGTAAAACTTTTCAAAGATCAGCTAATATAGTTTTTTTAGCTAAAATTCAAGTCTTTAACTATTACAACGAAATTAATCTGGTATATCAAAGTAAAATTTTACGTCTGAAACTAGTTTAGTTTAAGCCGTGTAAAGCTTTGGAAACATTTAAAGTTTTTGCAAAAAATAATACTACTAAATACTATCATAAATTTATCTATTTTGCCAGTCTATATATATTACTTAATTATATTTAGATGTTTTACATACATTTATGCTAAAACCCTAGCTTTTTTATTTTATTATAATACTTTCATTATTATAATTATACTATTATATTATTTATTGTGCAATGTTGGACTCAGGCATCAAAACCGGAGCCACTTAAACAGGAAACACAATAAATAAAATTAAAATAAAAACATTTATATTCAACAAATAATAAACATAAACAAGACATCAAACATATTTAAAGTATAAAAACTCATTAATAAGTTTAAACTTACTTGATTGATATAAAAGACTTAACTTAAGACTTACAAAAACATTTGAACAAAATTAATAAAACTAGACAAATACTCTGTTAGCGGGGAGGCGTAGTGAAAAAAAAGCTAATTAATATTACAAATAGAAAACGAAGAAATCGGTAGTTAATTTAGATGAGATCAATATTATAACATTATTTATTTATTTTTCTGTATTGTCTTTGTGAAACGTTGCTGAATGTTACTGATATTTATACTACTTAAATTAAATCTTTTTAGTTTTAAGTAAAAATGTTCCACCTTCTCACTTTATACCACATTCTGTGGTAGTTTGTTCCAAAAAGTTTTTGCTCTTTTAAAAAATGAACCTTGTCACTGACTGTTGTTTAAATTATTTTTACATATTGAAAAAACTATTCATTATTACAATAAAATACTATACTACAAACAAAACCTCAAAAGAAATACTTGTAATAAATACAGATTATAAACTCCTGAGGTTTGCTTTTGAAATAAATATTTATTAAAAGCGTCATAGTTTTTGTGTTTAATTTCAAAACTATTGTAAACAATTAAGTTTGCTTTCTATCTACTCAAAAACATTTAAACTTTATATTTAGTCAATGTTTAACAAATTTTCGTTGTTTTGGGTAATAATATAATTTACCTAAAGCGGTATTTCTTAACAGTAAAGATAAAGTTTAATTAATTTAAGGCTATTTCTGTTAATTTTAATAAAAATAATCAGATTATGGTTTTTACAGGAAATCACCATATAAGATTAGCTAATTTTAGGTATACTATAAAATCCACCCGATTGTTTTATATATTTTCTATATTTATTAGTTTAATTTATATATATTTTTTTATTTGTTTTTCACTATCACTGTTACTCCTAACCCTTACCCTCGATCGGTAAGCGGTTCTTGAATTTGACTGGATGGATTTTGAACGCGGGTGGATTTTGAACGTGTCTTAGAAGATTAGCTGATTTTCAAATGTTAAAATTAAAGGTATTCCAAAAAACAATTAGTGTTTAAAAGATGCAAAAATAAGTGTGATGCAATTAATGGGAAAAGAAAACTAAAAAATTATAAAATAGGACTAAACATATTCTTTAACTTTACAACAAATAAATTTGTAAGTTTTTTTGATTCTTGTTTGATTTTTGACTTTTAATAAAACTTATAGCTGCATAAAAGTATCAGAAAATATTTTCTATTAATGTAAGTGTAAACAATGAAATTAGTTATATTTAAAAAGTATTGACTTATTTGTTTAGTGTTCAAAATATATAAACAATTAAACTATATAATAAGAAATTAAATAATCGATCTTAAAACTAGTTTTAAACAATATTAATACAAATATTTACTGTAGCTAAGTAAATATTATCTTTTATTTATAAATTACATTAATGTTCTTAACGTAGGGTATGTTAGTTTAAGTAAAAAAGTCAAACACTTTTATTTTCAGTATGACTTCTTTAAACATATTTTTTTACTTATTTATCAACATACGAATTATTGAAAAAACTTCAACTTTTAAAAATTAACAAACATTTACTTTTGATAATTTTTTGAAATTTTAGCTAATACACTACACTACTTATTTTTAATGTCTACAGGTGTTTTCTTGTAATTCTTTATGTATTTGAATTTTTAAAAACTAGGTTAAAGCTGTATTACAAATAAACAATATACAAAACGACAGACATAGTGCTTAGTTCTAGAAAATTTAATTTAAGTTTAAAAAATATATTAAAAGTAAGCAGAACAAAGATAACGACTGTACTTTAATGCTTAAAAGTAAATATTTTTCAAAACCATTTCCGTTTTATTTCTTAATATTAGATCTCGGTTAAGTGGTCTACAATATTAGGTAATAAATATTTCTATAGTATTAAATTTAAACGCAATAAGCAGATATTACTACAAACATACTTTAAGCATTATATTTTTATAAGATTAATTTACTTTTGACATTTCGAATATAAAGTATTATGTCATACAGACAGTTTTACTTGTTATGACCTAAAATAAAATGAAGATTTTAAAAAGCTATTTATAAAAAGTAAGTTTTAAAACTAAAACAGGCATCTTGTAAATTAACAAACTGTCTAAATGTTTAACTTTTAACCTAGCAAAGTAAAGGTTACTTTATAGAATAAAAAAAATTAGTGTCCGCTTGATAATAAAAAAGTTTCTGTTTCTTTAAAGAAAAATAGCAACCTCTAAAATAAGTTTTTTTTAGATGACTTTTGATAATATTGTAGTATACACTTATATATTGTTTGTTGAACGATAAAAAAGATACGCTCAAAATTTGGACTGAGGACCTGGTTATATACTCTTTTTTGATAATGAAAAAATATACTTAAGCATTTACTGATTCTAAAAACAGATCTATTTACTTTTGAATAAGTGGTTTTTAAATTTCGAATTTTATGGCCATTTCAATCTTAATGAAGTAGAAATAAACACATAAAATGTCTATTGTTTTACAAAAGTTCAAAAGTTTTACATACAAAGTTTTTGCATTGTTGGTAATATTATACTGTAATTTAAAACACGATGCACTTCAATAACAAACGTTTTGTTTTGTATATGGAGTTATTAGTTACAACAAATGTACGTTTAAACACAGTTGTTGTTACTAATATCGATTACTCTGCAAGTAGATGGTCTAACCCAGGGGTCGGCAGACAGTTGGTGCTCGCGGGCCAAATTTCAAGTTCTCAAAAACTTCGCGGGCCACAGTTTTAGTTTTAGTGATATTTGAATAATTTTTCGGCTTTAGTTTTAATCAGACCAGAGATAGTTTTACTTTTATTCACTTTATTACTTTTAATGACTTTTAGCTACACATAGAATGCTCATTTGATATATAAATATCTACTGTAATAAAATTTACATTGTTTAATATATTTAAGTCTCATTAAAATATGCTTTTTTTTAAACACTTAATGAGTTAACCTTAATAAGTCATTTTTATTATTTACTTACATCTAAACTCTCTAAAAAAACCGAGCTTGAAAGACATTTATATGTCACTTAAAAGCATTTTTTATATTACAAACCACCTTTCATCTTTCGAAAAATGTTAATTTTTGAAAATAGTTTTTGCGTCTTAAATAGTTTGCACTTTTTTGAAAATTCAGTAATTAGTGAATAAAATAAAACTAATACCTAAGTAGATAAGCTAAATCAATTTTTTTAATATTATTAATTTTCGAATACTTTTATAAAATACTTTGTTAGTACACTGTTGCCACTTTAAAATCAAAAATATCTGAATAATATTGAAAGTTAAAATAGCTAAAAACTTTTTTTCAATCAAGCTTAAATACATAACTAAAATATTATTATTATTATAAAAAAGTACAATATGTAACTAGAAATAAAATAATACAATTCGTAAACTACACTACAGTCAAAAAACTGTTCTGATAATTCGAAGATCTATTCAAAATGTTTGAAATAAAAGTTTCAGATACACCTGAGTATTATAAAAATTCCTTGAACAGCTTTAGCGTAGTCTGAGTTTTTAAATTTTTTAAACTAGCCTCTTTGACAACCCTGTTTGAAAAAAAGTTTACAAAAGAAAGAAATGTTGAAGTTTATTTACAGTGAATTAGATTTAATAACTAAAAAAATTAGCATTATTCAGCTTGAATGGAAAATAAAGTTTTTAAACGCTTTTAAGAATTGTATAAAAAGTTATCAAGCTATTAATGAATTACAAAAACCTATTTTTTATTGAGCATTATAGCAATTCTTTATTTGCAATAAAAACATTGCATTTAAAAACAGTAGATGTGAGTTATAAGACGAGCTATAAGAACAATAATACGTTAGTTTAGAGTTATTGCGAGAAACGAAAAAAAATCGCTTAAGTCGGTTTTAACAACGCACATGATTTTTTTTAGTAACTACATACTGATCAGAAAAAACTGTTCAGGCAAGTTCTAAAGTAGCAAAAGTTATTACTAGAAAAAGATTCCGTTTAAAGTTGAAAACTCATTTAGATAATTTGTGTTTGAGTTAATAGAACATATTTTTTGAACTTTTCAATATCAATAAGAAGTCGTGTTTAGGAAATCTCTGAAGATTATTAAGCCGAAAAAACCAAATTAGGACTAAATTCAATCTGTTAAGATGAGAGAACTGATACGACAGATATTGCTCATTTAAAAAATTTAATTACAGGTGGTTTTACTAATTTTGACATTTAAGAAGTGTTTCTAGGTTTAGTTCCAATATAAAGCACAACAATGGGTAAAAACATTTTAAAAGCAATATAAAGATTTTAAAATTAAAGCTTTTTGCTTCTATTTTTAGTATAAAATTAAGTTAAAGGTAAAAAAAGCTGCCTTAAATGATATATAAAAATGTTAAAAGAAACTGTTAAGCTACTTTAAATGTGTTTTTCAATAAAAAATATTTATATGTTAGATTTTTTCTGTCAAATCGAAATTCCATTACTTTACCTGTACAAATTGTTTAAAATTCCAGACTTTTTCAATAATTCTTAAGTTCAAGGCTTTTTGAGAAAATTTAAGTGTAGATTAATAAATTCCAAGCTTTTACGTATTTTTTTGGCAACACTAATTTTTCACACTTATGTATATACAATTAAAATAAATAATAATTCAAATTCTATCAGCTGCAAGACTTTAAATTTAAAATATATTTTAATTCAAACCAAAAATGTGCATTTAAAAAAACATACATCATATATTTAAATTACCACTCTTTAAAGCAAAAAAGTCAGTCCGAGCGATCAAAACTAGCCTGATATTTTAGCATATAAAAAGCTATTCAAGCAAAAAACTGAATAATGACTAAATTGACCTGAGATTTGAAGTCTTCAAATAGTCATAATCTGAGTGAGTTGCAATTTTTTTTTGTTTATTTGATCGAATCTGAACTATTATGATTAAAAATGTGTAAACTTTTTAAATTACCATTTCTAAATCTAGTTTGTATTAAATAGATAGTTCCAAAAAACAGCAACGTATAAAAGTTAACTTATTTTGCCAAAAAAAATTGTTTTAAAAATAAAAAAGTATACCTTACAAAAACTTTTATAATTTATGTCATATGTATTGTTTTAAATGTTTTAAATGTTTTAAATCTACAGACTTAGATATTTCATGAAAAACAGTAATTTTTAAAAATCATGCATAAACTCAATTTTATCTTGTTAAGTATTGAATAAAAAATGTTTAAAATATGATTATCTTTGTTTATTGGTGTGAATAGGAATTTATTTGAAATGCAAAGAAAATCTAAAAAATCAAAGGTGTCAGAACCAAAATAAAAATAACCTGTTTCTTATTATTATGTTATTTTAAATGTTTTGTGCAAACTAAAGTATAGTATTCAGTAATAAAACATCTGTAATTGAAACTTAGGTATATAAAGCGTGTAAAACAAAAAACTGTAAAGATATAACATTTTAGTTAATTACTGTGCATTACTTTTGTACAAAACGGAAAACATTTGCATTTAGTTTATTTGCTTAATAGGTATTAAATGTATCTTACTAATTCAAAGCACTTTTTACACTCTTTTTTTTTTCAGAAAATAATTTACTGTTGTAAGAAGAAAGTAACTATGAAATTGAGAAAAAAAAACCTGGTGGAATGCTAACCTGTTTTTTTTTCGCATTTCTAAGCTAAATCAGTAAAGTCTTGTAATTCTCTTAAAATGTTATACAGGGACTTAAAACTAATATAATCAAACTAATTTAATTTAAAATATATTTTTGGTCAGCGGGCCACATTTACATGCTCGCGGGCCACAAAATTTTTCTTTGAGGGCCACATTCCATTTAAAATATAATGTACTCGCGGGCCGCAGATTTATCCTTCGCGGGCCACATTTGGCCCGCGGGCCGCAGTTTGCCGACCCCTGGTCTAACCTAATGTATTACATGAATAAACAAGTTAAAAACAAAACTGAAAACAAAGAATTATATTTCGTTTGTTCAACTTTTTTAAATTCATATTTATTTTTAAAAGTAAACTTTTAAGGGATTTGTCTATGATTACTTATCACTTATCGAAAACAACTAATCATTATAGATTCAAACATGTAAATTATCTCAAAACTATCGAAAATTAAATCCAAATTTAAGATTTTCAATAACTAACGTCAAATAAGTAAGAAACTGTGAAGTTCAGAAAATAACTTTGTTTTTATGTGAAGTTTTTATGTGTATTTTAATTACTTGGTGTTTTTTAACGCAACATTTTTGTGGCATGTTATTCTAAATATTATCGTATCATGTACATCATGTAATTGCTCTAATAATTAAAACAACAAACAAATTCATTATGTTTTGAAAGAACAAGAGCATTTTATTTTTCATAAACTGACATTCAGTTTTGTTTTTCAGTTGTCAATTAAATAGTAGTACATACTTTAATCTAATAACATACCTAATTAGTAAAAAAAGTTTCAAGCTGATTATAACCTAAACTTAAGGTTTTAATAGAATTGAAACAAGCTTAATTCTTTAAGTTTTGACTTAAATAATAAAATATTGTCCTGCACACAACAGAAGTTTAGAAAGCTAAGGTGAAACCAAACCACAGTGGATCTGTAATATACATTATCGTGAGTATCAAACTTACATTTTTAGATCTAAACATTTTGTACAGTATTTAAGAGTACTTTTCCAATGATGCAAGAATAGTTTTACTTTTTTAGACAGAAGGCACTCTTAGTAGATAATATGTTTTGATTAACAAAACGGAGATTAAACTGTTTAAATTCGAGTTTTAAGCAAAGAAATAATTTTAAAAAAGTTTTTAAATCTGTATCAACAAACTTTGATCTCGTTTGATCTTTTGATAGATTATACTTTATCGGTTTAAGAGCTCATTGATGTGGTTGTTACGCTACTTACATAAATCTAAACTTCAAATTATTTTTATTTTGTCTCTTTTATAAACATAATTCACTTAAGAGATAAAACTAAGACTATTAAATCTTGTTTCAGTAGTCGTAACATTATTGAACAAAGCAAACTTTATTTTAAGTTATTTTTTTTCAAAACACCTGTGAAACTGAATATTTTTATAACACCGGTGTAGTGTAGTTGTGATAAAGCTTTAAAAGTTGTCAGTAGTAACAACAATCGGTGATAACTAATTTAGCTGTTTACTTAATTATTTTTATTGATGTCTACAAGTACTGAAAAATACTGTTTCAAATTCTATAAAAGTTAAACCATTTATCAGCTATTTTGTACTTAAATATTAAAAAGTAAATAAATAAACTTAGATCAGCAATGTAGTCTTATTTTTACATGTTGTAAACTTATAATTTTATCAAAAATTGTTTTTTTATAAGAATAACCTGAAACTTTAAGGTATAAATAATTCATAGTCTTTATGTCCCTACAAAGTAGTTTTAAGAAAACTTACTAACCATTAAAGTATTATAAATCGTTTATTATTTATATTTTGTTTAAAAACCAGCTACTTTGTACATTAAGTATTTTTTTTTACTAAATAATACACTTTGGCTTAGTAAGCGTTGAGAAATAGATTAAAAAGTAATTTAAGGCTAATAAAAAGGGATTTTTCAAAACAAAGCTTAGCAAAAACATAAAATAAGAATGAAACGTTTATTAATCAAGTTTTAATCAAATAGTAATTTTCATTAAACAAAAAATGATAAAACTTCAATAATTTCTAAATAAAGTTTTCAAATTAGAGATTTTAATCAAGTTTTTGCTTTAGTTTTTACACGAAAATATTTTTTGAAAAACATTGTAAAGTTAAAAGCAAACAGCAAAATAAGTTCAAATATTTACAGTTTTGATAGTGGAAAGGGATGAAAAAAAAATATACATACTAAATATATCAATTAAAATATCACCATTTTAACATTGTAATAAAATGCTTTTTGTAATATCAGTCACAGTGTAAAAATTAAAAAATGTTAAGAATTGTTATTATTTTTGTTTTTTGATACACTTATACTATGTGTCTAAAAAAAAGTTTTCTGCTTAATATTTAAACATAGAAAATTCTAAAATTTACATGTTAAAAAACATTACAACATTCTACATTTACTTTACTTCTTCTCACGTACGACCAAACAGGCGAACTCCGAGTTATGACCCCGACATTCTCGTATTTTGTTTCGGAATATGATCCGGGCAAATTCGGCTTCTGCACAACCGGTTACCGACCACTTCCAATAACTTGGCTGTCCAATTATCCAAATCAGCCCACATATCAAGGACCGCGTACGAGCCCTGTCCTGATATTTCGTGTAAAGTGTCTTCTGCGCGGTTAATCGAATCCGAATACTAAAATCTGTAGAAAAAATTGTATTTTAGCTTGTTGTTGATTTTTCAATTGCAAAAATAAACAGATACTCATTAAAAACTTTTAGTGATTAGATTAAAACTATATATTTAGTTATTTCAGTCTCAATTTTTCTATTTAAAGCAAGTAAAACAATCAATAGCTTACTAATGATGTTACTTCAATTGATAAGCTTCAGGTTAATTGTAAACTCTTTTTATACATTTAAAAACGCTTTTCAATTCATTTACAAACTTTCTATTTTTATTATTTCTATACTTTATAAGTCCATAGTTCAAAATTATTATAACGTTGAATTTAAATTCACTTAAGCTATTTATGCAGTTCTAACCTTTGTTTTTATTGGTTTTAAAGACCCAAAAGTAATTAGGGATAATCTAATTTTGATGGCTCACACCACAAGCGTGGCTTGACCGAAAATATTACGAATATGATAAGTAAAATATTCAAATAATTTTAAAACAGCAAAAACCAATAAATACCAAATTTAAAAGGTATTATATAAACATAACTGAAAAAAAAGTTTTGAATTAAATTTGTTTACCGCAAAGCTCATTGGTAAAAAACAAAATGCACAAAAAAAAAATATACAAATAAATCAAAATAATATGTTTGTTGTTTGTATTTCACATTAGACATAAATAAACCTGAATAAACTTTTGAGGTGAAAACAAAACAAGCAAAATTTACGAGAAAAGTATAAAGCAATAAGTAATTTCTAATATTCTCAGAACTTTTCACTTTAGAGTTATTTCTTGCTTTTCATGTGAGCCATCATGAAAAAAAGCCATTTTGGACGGAGTAAAACCGCGCGTACCAGCCAGTACAAATTGCCGCCAAACCTCAAAATAACACCCATCGTGACATTGAAAATTATTATTAATTATTGAAAAATACAAGGATTTGACCTCACAGTCACGAAATACAATTATTTTTATTTTATTTTTAAAGTCCAAACTGTTACAATTTAAATGTATCTAATGCGTAGTTTAAAAACGAATTATGGGTCAATTTCCGTTTTGAGACGCAATATTCTACCAGAAGGACTTATTTTATTGTTTGTAAACGTAAAAGTATTTTGAATAATTTTTTAGTCCTAACCTTATCAAAACTCGAATTCTAAAACTTAAAAACAACTTTTTTTCCAAAACCGTTTTAATTTGGTTATTTTAGTAAACTATTATGATATTAAAGCTTTGTGTTTATTTTATTCTAACAAATAAACACGTAAACAATTTGATAAGTAAGTTAAAGCAAAGCAAAACAACAATAACTTCACAACAGTAATATTAAATAAAAAATTCCACCTATAAAGCTAATATGAGTTAAGTAAACAGTCAAGTATAAAGTTTAAGTTCAGAAAATTAAAAAAAAAACAACTTTTATAAAATATCAGTTTTAATAGTTTATATGTATCTTATTGTTGTTTACTAGATCTTTTGAAATTCCTAAAAATGTTAAATGATTAAAAAAATGTTTGAAAATTAGTTTTATAGATTAACATGCTGATAAAAACTTGTTTTTTAATGAAAAAGACTGGAGGTATTTATCTTTGATAATAAAAAATATTAAGTACTACCTTATAACTAATTTATTTAATATTTAGGGTTGACAAAAATTACCTCAGTATTGCAAAGATCCAAGTTTTCAGCAGAGGTTTTAATCAGCTGAAGCTTTTCATTTGAAGCAGCATCGCTTGTAAATACGACGACTGACCTTTTCTTGCCACCAGATGTTAAAACATCAAAATATTTTGGCAAATCTTCAAATACTAGGTGAAGCATGCTTTCTGCAAAAATATATAAATAAAGACTTACATTGTTAAGAAAAAATCTCGACTACAAATTCTTGTGAGATTATAATTTAAGAACACAGTAATTAAAGTATTATGCGGCTAACTGTGAAATTTTACATATAATGGATAATTAGGATTTAAATTATTTGTTTATTGTAAACAAAGGGGTTGATCATACCAATTCGATCATCAGACAACAAGCATTCGGAAGACTGAAACCAGTTTCGTCCCAATTAGGACTCATCTTTCAGTCACAACCGAAAAACTCGCAGTATTTAATCTACAAACGGTTAATACATGCGAGTATGAAGCAACCATTTGCTGTATGCATAATTAATATTTACTCGCCATTAGCTTCAAATTTTGTATTCATTTTGTAACAAATAAAGTTTGTTGTGTTTAACTTAAAATGTGAACTTTTGAATTATAGATTTATAGTATTAAATATTTCTCATCGTGAAAAGTATATAAAAAAATCAACCTTCACTGTAGGTTTGTAAATGATGAATTTGGCTAGTTATTTCTGCTGAATCACTAAAAAAATAGATCATTTTCTTAGCTACACTGGAAAATAATAAAACTACAACTCATGTGTTTTCATCACTTAAAACTAATTGTCTGTTAAATTAGTATTTTAGTTATAAAGTTTAATTTTTATTTTAACTTTCAAAAACATTAAATTTATTGCAAGTAACAAGTTTCAATTTAAAACAAACATTTTTAATTTTGGTATAAAAAATTCTAAAGGTTAATACAAAACTGTTGAGGCAATTAATAAAATTTTAGGATGGACGTATGAATGTTTAATACTAAAATTTTTGAATATTTTAATTAACAAAGCTTTGTAAACGTTTTTTATATTTTCTTTACTACAACTAGCAACCTCAATAAATTTTCAATAGTTGAAATTTAATTTGAAAGGTCATTAGTAGATGTTGAATGAGAAACGTCCAATAAAATTAGCATGTCATTACTACAGGTGGGTAGACAGCTGGAAATTTTCAAAATGAAAAAAAATGGCATAGTAAAAAATTAAACATACTATAGTTGGTTTTAAATTTTAGTTAGCACAAACGTTAAACTATTGTATTTTTTGAAGCTTTATGTCTAAGTATTTACGCTTTTGAACTTAAATAAGAGCTAAAAGTTTTATACTAATGTACTTTTTATACGCACTCTGGATGTGTATAGAACAATCATCAAAATATATGATCTTTTATGTTGCTTTATATAGAATCTTGTTAGTTTTT
The DNA here is from genome assembly GCF_965202585.1 of Thalia democratica. NCBI lineage: Eukaryota > Metazoa > Chordata > Thaliacea > Salpida > Salpidae > Thalia > Thalia democratica. The sequence continues at coordinate 41,442 of NW_028139630.1, forward strand.
TATTTAGTTATGGGTCATATACAAAATAAATAAATATATATATATATGCATAGTTATAGATATAGTTTTATATATATAGTTAAAATTAAACAAAAATTTTAAAGTAAACAAAAAAAAAAAAATTATAATACTTTTTATTGGTATATTTCAGTATTTACTAACAAAACTACATTTAAACTTGCTAAATAAATTTCAATTTTATTCGTGAGCTCATGCATAAATTGTCCATTGATATAGTTTTTATTTCGAATACGGAATTTAATTTTTCATGTTTAAGTTTAAAAAAATATATTTTGACTTAAAAAGGTCATTTGCTTCTCAATGCATAGTACAAAACAATTAATCATTATACATAAATCGAAAGTAAGACTTCAAAAATATGTTTAAAAACACATGTATTCGTAACTGAAAGTATCTTGTGTCTACATGAAACTCGATCTAACAAAAACAAATCAACTACAATGTTTCTGTTATTCTCGTCACGAAACGCAATACCGAACCTTTGAAATTTCACAAAAATCTGAAAACTCCCCGATTACAAAGTGGCACAAGACGTTATAGTTTTTTTTTATATTTGTAACTTGTCTAGTCGCGACCATAAATGTCGAAAGTACAGTTTGAAACGTTTTTAAATCTGACTGGTTTGTAGTGTAGTAAAAAACTGAACTTTTGTATTTACAAATTACAGTCTACGTTGGTACCTCCCTTGTTATAAATATGACTATGACGTAGTAAAAAGCACTTTAGAGTTTGGATTAGATTGAAATGTAGGCTTAATGTAAACCAGACATTACGACTATCAAAACAAGCTTTGTTGGTTTCAAATCAGTGTTACTTTTAAAAGCTTAAAATAAAATAGTATCTAATTTATTTCTAAATTAAAGACATACAAAAATATAATTTGAAATGTTATGGAAATTACGTTTTGCAATCTAAAAACGCTCTATATTGTTTTATATAAACCTTAGAAACTGAGTAATATAAATAAATTTGTATAAATCCATAAAAATTATTTACTTATGTTGTTAGTATTTTAAGAAAATGTATCTTAAAAAGTTAATGAGCAATTAAAATAAACTTGCTGTTACAAACATTTATACTAAAAATTACCGATCTCTTTAGTTTTTTCTTCAAATATTTCAACACAACAAGGGGGTTTAACCTTTGAACTGCATGAAGCTATACTGCCCTCTATCGCATTTAACCTCGTAGTAAACTGTCAACTGTTTGTACCCTGCATCGCATTTAAAAGTACAAATTTCACCTTCCGGAATTTCCCCTCCTTCGCAATCGGTTCTTCCGTTTTCAATTTTCAACTTGTCGCATGTCGTTTCTGTTTTTACTAAATTATTTTATTATTTTGACTACATTTTATAAATTCTGCGTGTTTATATTTAAGAATAATTCCAATTTCAATCTAATAGAAACTATTTATGTTTTTTTCAGTGTAATTTTTTTTTGATTTACGTATCTTGTGTATTTATAATTTGCAATTGTTTTTAGCATGTTTCTAATTTTATTAACGCTTAATTGTAATGAGAATAGCTAGTTTTATATTTTCCATGTTTATGAAAACAAGTGTATTGAAAAATAAAAACGAAAAAAGATAATTTTTAAAGAAACATTTTTGAGAAAACAATGTTCTCATCTCAGCCACAGTAAATAAGTTCTAGTTCAATTTAGTTCAAAATATAAATTAGTTTTGAACTTTTTTTTAATAAAGTTGTGTAAACAAAACTTGACAAATTACCTACGCACATGTTTTAGTGCATATTTTTATTGGTTCTAAATTACGTGTTTTATTTTTTGTCTATTAGGAGTGGCTTTAAAAAACAAAAAATTTTATGCTGAAAATGAGATGGTGTTCAATTAGACAGTAGTTTATTTTTATCTCGTAACAATTTCTCAAATATTGTGTTATCATAAGGTTTAATTTTTTAACATACAAAATAAATTAACTACTAGCTACTCATGTCTAATACCAACAGATTAATATTAAACTTTTTATTAACGCTACAGAAAGAAACCATATTTTAGGTTTTAGTCCATTATTTTATAAGATACAATTAAACTATCTTGTTTTGTTTCAAAAATATTTGAACATAACGTTACAGTATAAAGTTTGTACTAAGTTAGTTTTTATTAAAATAAAACAAAAAATAAGCATAAGTAAAGCTTTATTGAGTTATCGAAAACATTTAATCTGGTTATCATTTTTATCAAAAAATAATTTAAAAACGATGTTCAATTGAAAATAATAATTTGCGTACTGTGCATGCTTGTCTGTATCTTGTGACAAGTGAAGATATATTTAGATTTAAAAATGTTTAAATTTTATTTTGAAATTATAATTCAGAACAAACACTTTAAAGACATTTAAAACTAAAACAAGTATCAAATTTTGTTTCATTTAATAACATGGTTAAAGTATTAAAGTTAGTTTCTAAACAGTTTGCAAAGCTACTTTTGTAAAAAAAAACTTATAGCTCAGAAATTTTTTAGCCATAAAGCGTGTTTTATAAAATTTTACTTTATAAATAAATTAAAAAAAAATAAAGTTTTTATTAAAGTTATTTCTCCCAAAAGTGTAATTTAACACTAAGTAAATACTTCAATGCAAGTAGAGTCTAATAAAACAAAACCTTTTTTACCTTTCTTGCAAACGGTAATATTGGAATCCCACACCAAACTTCCATCTTTAGACAAATGACAAGTGACTGTTTCGGGTCCCAACAAATCCCTGTCACCATGGCAACTGAAGTTGCACGTTTCTCCGTACCCACTTCCCTGGCAACGAACCGAAACATTTGCGATTGTCGAAGGTCGCGGCTCGCATAAATCTTTTGAAATTTTTGTATTTTCCATCATATTTAAGTTCAATTTTTTTTAGTTAGACATATTGAAAAATATTTTTTCCAACCTTTTTAGAGCTATAACTAGAAAACATTAAAATAAAAATAAACTATGATAATCAATAAATTTTTATGATTTTTAAAAGTGTTGAAAGCTATATATATGCACATATTAAAGTTGAAAGATAACTGAGTTTTGAAAATATTTAGAAATATATCTTAACTAGCTTATTTTGTAAACTATAAGAGTAAACTTTGTTCACATTGTTATACGCAAATGAAAGATTTAGAAAGTGTGAAATTTTAAAACAAATTTATTTCAGTTTAATTACACTAGATGTTTTGACATGTTGTAATTTAGTCATTTTGTGTGTTACGCCTGTCTGTATCCATCTCCTAGATTTTTTCGCGGTTTTTCTTTCGAATAAACATGAGTTTTTTGAGTTTAATTAAACTTTAATATCAAAACTGAAATATTTTATAGATCTTAGTCATCCAAAATTAGTTTCAAACTACTTTTTTGTTTTACCGGAAAATCAAAAAAAAAAAATATTACTTAAGTAACAAGTTTTGGTTTGGTTTAAAGGGTTGGCTACTTAAAATTTCAATAATAATTGAATTATAAATTGTCTCTTTATATATAGTTTTTAAGAAAAAGATATTTTGATATGAAATATACGAACCATTACAATTAGCACTGATTATCGAATACTTAGCTATTAAATGTTTTACACACCTTAAAACCGTTCCCACAGTTTGTAGTTTAACACATACAGTGTAAAATTATGTGATAATAAGCTCATTTAGTTAAAATGTGGTTTCTCAACAATGTGTTAAACGTGATCATGTTATTCTAAAGCTTGATTGTATTGAATTTTAAGTTAACGTACTTTTGAAGTCTAAAGTAAGAAGCTAATCAACCTCAAAGGTATTGATTGGAATTTATGCAATAGTTTCTATTTTCAACATTATTCAAATATAGAAATATTGATCTTTAATACATAAAATTAAACAAACACAGCAACTGTTGACATTTAATGCTTTAGATTTTTAGAAAGCATAAGTCAATTATAATCTAAAGCTAAGTGTTATTAATTGCAAAATTAAGTCTTATTCATCAGACTAGAAACTGGAACTACTACACAAATTTAAAAACAAACTGCTACACAAATATAGGCTTTTTGTTAATGTTAAAATTATTCAGTTTAAAATAGTATTATATTTCTGGGTATGAAGAATAACCTTAAGCTTATAGAAGTAATTATCATAGTTTTAATTATGTTTTCTGAAAAATAATATCATACTTTTTTGACCATTTTTATTTTGTTTATTAAATTTCATACTTTTTATCCAATGAGTTTGATTTTTATTTTCCACTAAAGGAATAAATTTTTAAAAGTCGTTTTAAAAAGCGTTATAATTTTAAATAGTAAATGTTTAAAATAAAAGTTGGCAGTGTTTATACATCTACATTTGTTTCAGTTTAAAATAGAAAAAATTAAAACACAATAAAGCTTATATATGCTAGAAATCAAAGTTTTAAAATCATTTGGTTTATAATTTATTTATTTTTATACTTCAAAATTCGTTTTTATCTGCAATGAAGTAAATTGAAATTTTCAAAGAAAACTACCATGATGTTACAGAGAGTATTTACTTTTCAACTTTAAACTGTGGTTGAAATAATCAGCAAAAACTATTTTACTTTACAGATTGCTAAAAATACGTTTTAAGATATACTTAATTTTAACTTATGATATCATGAATTTAAAAGTTATGAACACTTATTAGAAAAATTTAACATTGTTTAAGGGAAAAGGCTGTATTTAAACGAATCTTTTTTCATCTAAAATTGTAGAGCTTAACAATTTAGAAAAACTAGTTGATATAAAATTGTCAACAATTAGTAACTTAATTAAATCTTTGAATAATTTTTCGAAAACTAGTTAATAGTATATTGATATAAAGTTACTGCTCGATGTTTTCAAAAATAATGAGCTTAGTTTGAATCTACTTAAAATGTATACACATATAACTTAAACTAAAATTTAGCACTAATTTAAATGTTGATGTTACTTTCAAAAAAAACACAAGTTTTATAAAACATTAAGTACAGTTAGTGAAAATTTTGGTATATTTGTGTACAGTTTTAAGTACTAAACTGACGAAAAACGTTTTTAAGTACATGAAAACTAAATAAATGAACTGTTTATTAAAGAAATCTGAAAACTAGTTTAGAGTATGAAACCGGCTGTTTTATAGAGTTTTCTTTATAAATGAAATCTTGTTTTTACTTGTATTACAATAATTGAAATTATTATTTTTTTGTACATAAATGTCTGTTGAATTTACTGAAGTATAAAAACTACTTTTCTGTTGTAATTCAAAAAAACTAAAATGCCATAAACACATAAAACAACTTACTAGTTTAAGCATGCTTACAAATACTATATCATCTTTTTTCTTGGAAATTAACAAGTAAAAAACACGTTTATATCAAAAACTGTTTAAAACTCATTTTAAATTATTAGGTTAAAGTGTAAGAATTTTTATTGCATAATTTTATAATTTACGTAACTTCTAATATATATGTGCAATAAGTAACTTAAAGTAAGAACATTTGCTCAAAGATTAATATTAAGTTACAAAAGATTTGTTGTCCCTTTTAAAGTAAGTAGTACGTGAAATATTTAACGTGTTATTGTAAGTAAATGCATTACAGTATACTAACTAAAGTTTACAGTTTTTGTTTAAGTGTATAAAACTCAAAACTTAAAAACGTTTTAAGCTTGTTTAGATAAAAGATGTCAACTTGGAAATTTAGCATACTACTTATGTATGACTGTAATATCTTACTTAAACTTTTTTTTAATGGTTTTGTAAAGTTTTATTTCAAAAAGATATAGTTTTATGTTTTAGTTTATAAATTGTAAACAAGTTTATTATCACATAGATTTAAAAATTTTGAAGCGACTACTTAACATAAGTTTTAAATCTCAATCTTAGTAACAGTTAATGGAAAAGAAACTTGTAGTTTTAAGAAATATTTAAAATGAATACACTATTTGTAGTCGATAAGTTTAACAAGGTGCGTGTATTTAAGTTACAATTGAACAATTGTTTCATGAAGTATCTTTTGAAAAGTTAATCTTTATTTCATTGATAATGAGTTTATAATGTATCACCATAAACCATGCAAGCTATTAGTAGAAAACTTTATGCCAAAATGTAAATTAAATGAAAAAAAATACTGTGTGTTAGAAAACGTTTATTGAAATGAAATATTAGCCAAAATGTAATCATAAAATTGATTTATTAAAGTTTTTATATTTACTTTTTTTAAAATATAATTTAAATTTAATTCTTAATAAATTTACAATAATTTAACAAAAAACCACGTAATCGATAAATTCAAGTCTTTATAAAATGCTGAACTTAAATAACCATTCGATTTAAGTTAAAAAGTACAGGCAAATAAAAAAACGATCAAGATCATAATTTACAGCAGCTAGTTTGAAAGTAAGTAAGTTTTTGTTTAGTAAACTATATGAAGGGTAATATAGTTTAATTCAAGTTAGGAACATAAGCTTATATTCTTTAGAACTAAAGCAACATTTCCCAAGTTTGCACCTGTGCAAACTTTGTTATGAGAGACACTTAGTTTAAGTAAGAGTTTTCAGTCAAATAGGTTCAAATACAAAGTTTAAGCTTACTGATAAAAGAACATTTAACTCTGTATACTCAAACTATTGTATGTAAAGTTTTAGTTTGTACCAGGGACGTAGCTAGCTCAAAAAAGTTACGAATCTGCAAAAACTAAAACAACTGAAATAACACGTCCTAACGGGAACACAGCAATTTAAACTACCTCTAATGTTATTGATTTGTATCTGTATGTTAATATGCAGTTATGTTAATACATCAAAAATGAAATGTTGAAATACGAGTAATAACTGTATACAAGGCAATTTATTTTGCTCCAGACCCCCTATGACTTTTATTTATGTCATGCCACTTGTGTAAACCTAGAAAACGTTTATTAAAAAAATAAGTATAAATAAATCACAATTTAACTCAAAAACAAACATTTATATTGTTTTCAAAATCAAACAATTAAAGTAGTCAATAGTAACAACAAGTTATGCAAATCCTTGTAACAAAAAATTGTATGATTTCGATTTTTGAAACTATAGCTTCCATTAGAATCTATTTTGCAATGCAGATTTTGAAAAATTAAAGCTTTAATGCGCTAAATGTTACAATTTGGATGTATTTGATTCGTTTAATTTTTACGATACTAAAAATGCTAAAGAGTACATATACGTCAAGTGTACCTTTCTGAAGATTTGAAGAAACGTACCAAGCTATGTCCCTGGTTTGTACGATTAAACTTGTTCTGCAATGTATGAAAAGTTTTTGCAAACTATCTGTATCGCAAAATAAATTTTGTAACTATAGTCTTTCTACTTTCAAAGTTTACGTTACAATACTTTCTAAAAGTCACTGAAGGTTCACCCATCAAAAGATACTCTTCATCACAAGAAAACCTGGAAAAATGTTTTGTTTATTAGTTAAATATTGAAAACTATATGAATAACAGCGCTTTATTTAGTAATAGTCAACAGCAAGTCACAAAGGTTGTTAAAACAATAATTTAAAACTATAACTATGTTTCAACTATAAATAAATTTTTTACATTTTTTTTGTCAAAACTAACTTATGTACAAAGTAATTGTAAGTTATAACACATACATTATTTTTTGAATATCTATAACAAATTTTGCCATAATAACAAACTAACTTAAAAGTAAACAATAAAATAAATAACAACTTTTTATCTGTAACTAATATTTCATTGACTATCAAAAGTGGAGCCATTAGTCAGCTATTTAAGAAAAAAACCATTAAGCTTTACAAAAAGAGCTATAGTAATTATTGATAAGCTATAATTATTTTGTTTTAATTTGTTTTAATCAGATACACAAGGCTAAACTACACGGCTTTTCAAAATTAATCAGTTAATTAAACTAATTTATCTTAAAAACATACTTTAAAAAATCATTAAAAACAAGGATCACAAAAAACTTAAAAGCAACTGCAAAGTTTGTTTATTGTTTTTAACGTTGTAATCTTTTTTTCTTTTACAAATAACACAGCCGTTTTAAATATGCATATTTATTATTATTATTTTTATAACTCACTCGCACGAGCTGCCCTCATTATAGGAATCGGTGCACGTGACGTCACTGTTAGACGGCGCTTCAGTCATTGTGACGTCACACGACATGAAGTCCCTGCAGTGGGGCTTGGGATCCGTCCAATCGTAAACCTCGTTGCCCAGGTTTGCTGTGAAAATAATTTGTTCTTTTGATATATTTATTTAACTTTAACCTGAAATTGTTTTATTTTAAACTGTTTGTTTATAAAAAATTATTAAGTTTTATTTTACCATTTAATTTAATTTTTATTTTTTTCCTTAAAAACCTTAGTTTTTTTCTTTTAGGTATAAGAAAAACGAAAATAATGGTTTAAACTTTTTAAAATCTGAGTTTTTCTAGTTTTAAATGTATTATTCTTACCAATTTTTTGCATAAAAACTAAGTCAATTTTTACAAATTACAATCTGTGTCTTTAAACATTTTTTATTTGTTATTTACAAAGATAAACTGAGTTTTTTTCGGTAATGAGATAATTATGTACTTTAAAAACAAAAATTAAAAGCTATAAAAAAATTGATAAAAAAGACTTTTGTTTTTAAAGTTTTTGAGTAGCACAATTTAAAACATGCAGAAAAATTATAATTATAATTGGGATAGAGAAAAAGAAAGTTGTTTTTTGGGTGGACTAGGGATTTTTCATCTTAAAATATAAAAATGAATGACATTACTTTCTTACTTTCTTAATATATGTTAATTATAATGCTTTTAATCTTTAGTATAAATCAGAACTGTACTAAGTAAATATTTCTTAAAAAGGTTTAAACATTGAGCAATAAATTCTCTCTAAAATTTTACAAAGTAGTTCTACTTCAAAATTGTTACTACATATTTTTTATATTTTGGTGTTAAAAATTGTAGACTATAACAAATTAAAGTCAAACATAAATCGTTCAAAAAACACTGTTGGCATTTTTCTAAAGCATTGAAACACAATTGTATGACTGAACTTTAAACAAAAGAAATGTAAATCAAGATAGATAGTTGAAATAAAAACACAATGAGTGTTTTTTATGGTAAAGTTTTGTTAGTATTACAAAAAAATGTAATGATTTTACCGCATGAAGTTAAATCTTAGTTTACATATATAATAGCTACATAAAGTAAGTTTTTTTTTTAAAACCAACATTATGAAATTTTTTTAAACTGTTTTTTATTACCAACTATTTTTTAATACGTAAAAAAAACTTTAATCAAGGAATGTTGATACAAAAGTTATTTTTTATGAAGTACTCTGTAGAGTTTAACTATTAAATTAAAAAGATTATATAAACCATTATTTATAAAAAGGTTATATATAGACAGTCTAAACATTAATTCTCAATTTGTCTAGTACTTTGCAAAAAAGTTATATTGTAATTTTTTAAAACGACAAAGCTCTCAATTACATATAACTTCATCTAAACTTACTAAAAGTAAGTATAACAAAGATATCGTCTGTTTATTTAGGCTTATTAGTGAAACTAATCTTTTTGAAAGTCATATTTAATATTTAATACAAATACTTAATAGTAGCTTTTGGTAAAGCGGTCTGCATTATTAGGCAATAAATACTTTCTATAGCATTGTTCTCAAAATTTAGGCACAATAAGCTGCTTTAACAACCAAAGTACTTAAGGCGTTAGATTTTTTTGTTTGATAAATTTAATTTCGACATTACAAATGAAAATTTTTCTGTCATACAGACAGGTAATTTATTTCTTACCACAAAGTTATTTTGTGTTTGAACTAAATATCTAAACTTTTCAACCTGATTAAAAGCAAAGTAAACGTGAATTAAATGCTATATATTTTTTTAAATAATGTATATTGATGCTATGAAGTATTAAATTTCAATTATCGTAAAATAAAATCGTTGATTTAAACTTTAAATGGTACGGAGGTTTTATAAACGTTTAAGTTAGTGGTGTCAGTCTGTATAAAAAAAAACAGTTTTAATAGTTTTTAATAAAATTAAAAACATACAGTAGTAGTTTGATTATAAATTATTGTCTGTAATTTTTTTTATATAATTTTGTTTGAGATATAAAATCACTTTATTAAAGTGTTCTAATAACTTTTACTGATGATTTTAAATAAATTAACTTTATGTTTTTTTTCATATGTCATGAAATTTTCATTTATGTCAGAATTTATATATTATGATAAAAGCTCTTAGTGTTTTAATTTTTTCAATGTCTTTATTCAAATTATCAGACTTCATGTAAGCTTCTTCTGTTATCTTCTTAAAAGGTTTTTTTTTTTAACATTTGAACATTTTATCTTGTTACTTAAATGTTTTTTTTTACTAAACAAGTTGATGTTATAAACGATAAATATAAAACACTTCTAATTATGATTAACTACTTGTATATAACAAATTAGACTGTGGTCTGATTTATTTTTATTTAATTCAGCTACTGTAAATTATAAGTATAATAAGCACCTACTATTGAATTGCTGATTACCCAAAATAAAAAGTTACTTAAATAATGTTTTTTATTTAAATGTCATACTGTTATTAATTCTTATAAAATATATTTTTTTCTCTACGGTGCTAAATTGTTACATTTATTTTCTTTTTATTTATAATCAAGCTACTAGTTTATTTCCAATCCATAAACTTTTTAGGTAAGAGTCATGAGTTAGTAAATAACTTTAAGCGTAAGTTATTTTAAGTATAACGGTCAAATAAGCTTATGTTTAATACTTTGAAGTTGTAGTTTAAAATTTTACTTGAAAACAAAGTAACTAATTTTTTAATATTTATCTTGAAATAACGATGTAATACACTTTAGATACTACCAACTAAAATATAAATTTTTAACTAATATCATATCTAAAAGTACTAAACACACTAAAATAATAGTGGAGCTATAAAAATGTAAGCTTATTAAAATTTTCAAAAAACTTTAATGTTACTTATAAAACGGTAGAATAAAAAATGATAAACACTGAATTTGTTTAAAAATTACTTAACACTTGCCGTTAAACAGTACTTTTATAAAATACAATAATTAATATAAAAACAAACAAAAAAATAAAATTATAAAGTTACTATTATAGTTTTAGATCTAATCAAACAGCAAAATTTAAAAATTAATATTGAGCTATTTTAAAAAGCTTGTTCTTCCGCTTAAACAATTTTTTTTGAACCTAAAATATGTTAATACTTACAAAATAATTATTATTGACTATTTGTATATAATCAATTATAAAAAAAGTTTTTTGATCAAATTCATTTACATATAGATTCAGTTTATCACGATCAGCTAAAGGTACTTAAATTTGTATTTGTTCTGAACTTTTTGTTATCAATATATGTGACGACTAATTGTTTTAATTTTTCCAAACTTTATGTCCTCAATGGTATTTAAATTGAAGATTATGTTCGATTTTAAACAGTTGATTATAGCAAGTTTATGTTGTACTTATTATTTGGCTTCGTGCAATTTTGGCTTTGTGCAATTTTGTGCACTCGTGCAGTTTAGTCCCCTCGTGTAATTTAGTAACCTCGTGCAACTTTGTCTTCGTATTTAGACCCGTTCTCCTTATTATGATTAGAACATTTTTTTCTTAAAAAGTCTTTTTAACTAGATATTTAGTTTAAACAAAATAAATGCCTTAAATAACTAATGGTGCTAAGATAAGTGTAAACTATGAATTAACAAATAAGCACAAAAATTAAATTTTGTATAATAATCTTATATAAATGTCTAATCATAAGTTTAAAGTAAGTTTAGTTATTGAGGTATTTTACTTAATACTTTAAACAGTGTCTTTTTTAAAATTTACTATAAAAATTTTTAACCAAGTTTAGTACTAACCACGCTATTTTTCTAAAAACCCTATACCAATTTTGACATATGTTATTTTATAAAGACTTTTCAAAAAATGCATCAATTAAAATAAATTACCTAAGAAACTAACGAAATTTGTATCAGATACTATATTTAATTTTGTATTTATAGCTCAAAAAAAATATTTACACCTCTTTTATAAACCAAAAAACTATCCCTAAATTTATCACTTAATTTTAAACAAGTTTAAATTTCCAAAAAAATAGTACCAACCGCACTCCGCTTTACTTTTACTGTGATCGTAAACAGTAGGTACTATTGTTAAAAAAAACAGTAACTTATAATAGTTATTTTATTCAAAACCATTCACACTTATTAAATAAGCAGCTAACCGCTCTCTATATTAGGTTCGCCGTACATGAGTAGATCAGTTCTGATGCAGTCGAATTTGCACAAACTTCCGAGTCTGTTGCCGTCTGTACATGCGTGTGTTCTCCATGTAATTCACCAAATTTTAGACATTCTGTATTTTGAAAAATATCTAGATGAAAATCATTATTTAAAAAGTAACAACAGTTTTACTTTTAACTCCGTTTGATAAGAGTATCTTTATTTTGTATTTCTGTAAATAAAAAGAATTATAAACTTGTTAATGAAGTTTTTAGTTTGCTTATATGCAAAAACTATAATAAGTTATAAATTTGACCTGCCAAAAAATATGAAAACATTTAAATTAATCAGAGTAACAAGATAGCCTAATTAAATACTTAACGTTACGAAAAATTTAAAACAACTTACTCTTAATTTAACAGTGAATAGTTATACCAAAAAAAAACAGTTCAATTATTTCATTCTCTGTAATACAACTATATCTTTGAGTAAACTTAACGAAAATATAATGGGTAATAAATACCTAAATTATGTTTTCTATTTATTTTCTAAGCTTGTGTACTAAAACAGCTAAAGTAATGTAAATTCTATTTATTTTTGAAATAACAACTGTTTATTACAATAACATTTAAGTTGTGTTTGAAACAAGTAAAGTTATTTGCTTCAGGCTAAACAAAAGAAAAACTTTTTTAGCCGTAATTTAATATTGTTTCATATTATACAAATTTTATTTTACTAATAAACTTATAGCTTAAACAACCCATTTTATATAATTAATAACTTTTTGGCCATTTAATATGGTTAAAAAGGGTTATTGGCAAAAAAAAAATACACTAATACAGAAATTTATATGGTAGATATTACATTTACTTTTAGCTTATTATTTGTGGTTTGACTTTAAAAAAACTTTTTACATTAGATGTCAATCTAAAAGATTACATAAAAACGCATTGATAAATTTTGAGCTTTTTTCCAATCGAATTAAAAATTTTTAAAGTAAGAAAAAATATATAAAAAATCAATACACTTACTTTTATACTGTTGACAATTCTAAGGAGTATTCTAATTCATAATTTACAAACAAATCAATCATTTACCAAACTTTGTATTTCGTATACTGAACATTTGCAAAAAAATTCGTATACTAAAAGTTTAACTTTTGTAACTAACATTCTATTAAAAGTTTTATTTGAATTTTAATTTTTGATCATCAATTATCAATTGTTACGTAGTAAAGTTTTAAAATGTTTCTAACAAAGACGTTATGTATAATGATAAAGAATATGTTTTTTTTTTTAAAAACTAAGCACTCACAAAACTTTAATGTTTTAGATATAAAATAAGATATTTTGGTTGAACAAAAATTATTTGAGTATAAAAATTAAAAATTCACAATAAAACCTGAATAATTCGGTGATATGTATATTGTTTAAAAGAGACTCGTGATAATGGAAAAAAATTAAACTGTCCTAAACGCTTTTGGTTTCGCACTATTTAAGCTATTTAGAGCAAAAGTGCAACAAAATTTTAAAATACAAAACATTACCATCTATCATAAAGAAACAACCAAAGTTAAAGCTACTCATTACAATTAACAGACACATCACATCTGTTTTGTAATATTGGGATATTTTTGAACGCAAAATTTTTGTGGTATGTATT